>NW_020312749.1:0-184588 GCF_002999335.1 Cyclospora cayetanensis | reverse complement strand
CTCTCCCCCTTTTTTTTTTCTTCCTTTCCGGGGTGTTTTTCCTCTCTTTTACAAACACCTTTTCCTTTTTTTCCTCGATCATCAAGTCTATTCAGCGTACCCAATTGTCACAGTTCCGGAGGTCAATGACACCTGTTCCTCCTTATAGCAAGAAGTAGAATAGGTGCTCGACAAGTCAGCTCACCTTCACCAGCTCTTTGATAGACCTACAGTAAATTCCGAATGCAACATGTGTATTGTTTGCATGGTCTGCATATGCTCCTGACCATGGGTGCATTATGACCGTGCTCTCTGTGCTGGCACCTTCGCTTCGAGTCATAGTGATACCAGCACTAGCACTGGTCTGGAATGACTTGAGCCAATGAATCGGAAAAGGCATCTAGTATCCCTACCGCAATGAGGACCATCCCCATTATTTTTGCAAACGCTGGAGCCACGCTTTTCTACAGTCGTTTTCTTGATAGGTGAATTGCCTTACAAATGCAGTCAGGGCATGTGGTGGCTAACATGGCCGAAGCAATGCAAGCGGCTCCTCCGAGCAAGCATACAGCGAAAGCAACCTGAGAATTCAGGTCAATATCAAGTGGAAACGTTGATCAAGGTCACTAATCAAACCTGTAATGCAGTCTGCAAATATGCTTGCAGCTTGCCTCGCATCGTTGTGTGGCCGTCCAATGCCATCCTTGCCTGCAACCAAAGCTGCATCCTTGAGTGATCAGGACTATTGGAAGTGAGTAACAGCTGTTCAGTTGAAGCCTAATGAAGTGATTTGCTCCGGTGGTGCTGATAATTTTTGAATTTGTTGAGGCAGAACGACCGTTAATAACAAGTGATGTCAGTACACTCTGTCGGGGCAATGCCAGTTGTCCAATTTATGACATGCGCCCCAAATGCTGTATGTACCGCACATGCAAATATGAGTTGAATGGTCGTAGATAAGCCGCTAGCATCGAGTTTTTCCCCAGTCAAGTCGTTTGAAGTATTTCTGCATTTTGGTGACACCATCGTGGTAAGTCGACAAGGCTGGCTGAGCTAGGTTGCTTTGTTTGCTTCATTGTATTACGGAACTAGCGGCTAGCACTAGTGTCTTTCTTCTGTAGTGTTGCCAAAAGAGGAAAGTGCCGCAACTAGTAGGGAAGAAGTGGCGGCTTGTTGAACTTCCATTGGACTCCCTCAAAGTAGTGCTTAATTGGACTTGTGTTAGAGCACATCAAACTGTGGCTACGTACCATTTAAATGCCATAAAATGGCGAATCATGACAGGCACTCTCGTATGGAGACTCAAAGAGCATATATTTTGTGTCTCTGATCAGTCTGTTACACCAATATTCTGCACACTGGCAATTGATTAGTGTTAGGCAGCCCGTTAAGTAGCTCGTATTGCCAATTCTCCGTGCAGTTTCGTTCTATTCTTACGTCAGCTTAACAAAGCTTATCTGTGAACCATGCACCACATATTAAATGGCACACCTGGTTCCATGCAGGTATAGGGAATATTCACATGGGTAAGTCCAGCCCAATGGTGCTTCCATGATTCTCATACCCAAGCGAGCCACACTTGTATCGCAGGTGTACCATAGTGCTTGCATATTCAAGAGGTAAAGCAGTCCATCCATATGATACGCCACTACATTTGGAACATATAAAAACCATTCAAAAGCATTGGACGTTCTTGTCAGTGTGAGAATTCGGTGGGCATCCTGTGGAAATTGTGTCACTTTTCCAGGTTGCCTAACGGGAACGCATCAGTCAGAAGTCATTTAATATGTCATCTTGAAAAGTTTAGAATGATATGAGTCTCCGCAGGTGCCATACTTAGATTGTGGCTTCTGCTCTGTTATGCTAATGTGCGGCGACTTCGCAAATGGACCTCTGTGGGCATCATTAGACCACTGTTTTCTGTAACGCGCGACAGGTGGTCCGCAGATATCCCCATCAAAGAGTCCCCAGTCGAGTAATTGACAGAGTCTAAGATATTTGTGGCAACCACTCAAGTAAGCTTCATCTACTACAAAGTTGTCAACGTATGTGAAGTCGGTCTAGCCGTCAGGCGTAGCCTGAACAGCTCGCGCCGCCCAGGTGTGGCTGAAAAGGAGACGATGTGTTGTTCCGTCCTTCGTTACACATCGTAATAGTGCAGCATACATAAAAAAATGCAACGTGGCTTTTTCTGCGGCCTGTCAACATCTGAGGTCCCATTTTATGGAGTCAGTAGCCAGCCAGAAGATCGAATACCTCCCTGCTTGCATTCTTCGCCTCCCCTCACTGCAGTTATATTTGTGCTGCTCTGTACTACCCATTCCCCTTCATCTTACTTGTTTATGTGAAAAACTCCAGCTATCGAGTATACATTTGCAGTGGACCTCTTGGATTCATTTTTCTTTTAGGAACCTGATTCAGCCGAGGATCGTTAGGTGACCCTCAGCTTCCAACACTTTTAACCAAAATTTTACGAGCAGCATTCATTTAAAGGGCACACAAATTTCGCATCTTTCAGAAAACCTGATGCGAGCTAATTTTCGTAGGTAGAGGATCGACTGGCTTTGAATGAGGGAACAGGCTCGTTGTTGAGTGTACAAGTTCGAAAGAACACTAAACGCTATTATGATCCATATATTTGGATACTCTGAAGGGATGGTTATCAATTGACATCTGTACCCCAGTCACGTTCATTTTGCCTTGTATTCGTCGATAGAGACAATTTCTCACGACAATGGCAGTCCTAGCGTCTCGACAGCTGGCGCCCAGCTCACTTGCAAGGACGAGCATCAATTGATCGTTCGAGGCTCTCCTTAAGTGTGAAACACCCACAGCCCTCAAACAGGGACCTCTCCTTTTACGAATTTGTGCTCTTTGCGAAAACACCTCGCACAAGGTGCGGCCTCACCCGTTACTCACATCCTATATTATATAGCTGTCTGCGTTTCACTACTGCGATGGGGCTTATAGCCGGTGGGGATCAGCACGTGCTTATAAACCCTTACTATTTGCAGGAGCAGTTCCTGCTCTAGCAGTCTCAGTTGGGCTCGAGAGTTCCCTCCAAATGTGTCTCTTAGGCGATATTGAAGATGTGTCTAACCTGCATGTGACCATTTGAAGCGAACGATGTTATTTTTTCGCTTCCCCTCAACTGACCATACTTAACCCTCCTTGGGGACAAATATTTGAAATCTTCATCAGGGCCTACTGAGAATGGGCCAAATTAATTACATGGCACACCGTTTTGCCTAACACATCCTCCGAAAAAAAGGTAGATTTGCTGCGGTTACCAATTCTTTTCTACCGACATCGTAGAGTGAATCCTGATGCTATCTCCTCGGGAAGCCGGATTTGTCCACATCGGTTTGCATTACCCAAGCATTGGAGTACAAGGCGAATTTCTAGGCTATTGCCAATTTCCGATAAATGGAAATCCAATAAAACCTAAGAAACTGACAGTTTCTCTAGTGTCTGTACCAGCGCCTTGCACCGGTGCAGCGCTATTCCCTCGGCTAGCTCGCTGTGAAGCAAATGAGAAGCATGGATTCGTATGTCGCAGCGTGGAAGCCTTTATATGGCATTTGCACATCGTGTATAAATTTAGCGAACCTGCACTCAGGTCCTATCGAGTATGCCCAGTGCTGTGAAAAACTTCGCCCCTGTAGCTCCGACAAGGTCTGCAATCAGCGCTGTTGACGTGCATTGCGTTGCCTTTATTGCTAGAGTAAAAGGTGCTTGGTACAAGCAGATTCTTTCGTTGATCCTAGACGCTCTGCAATGGTTAAATAGAAGTAATTGTTGTGCACAGCCTTGGAATCGTGTGCGCTTCTTGCGCATTGAGTCCAATCTAGTTCGCGATGAAGGGCGATGCGATTTCATCTGTCAGTGAAAGTGTAGAAAAGTTCCTTACTCAGAAGCCCTGTCGTATGCTTGTAAACCTCATTTATTCAACAGTCTTGGGCCTCTGAGCATCTGTTGAAACATAGCAATATCTGTGTAGTAAAGTTGTTTGCTGTCCTGCACCCCTTCAGGCACTTGAAATTTATTGTGCACGGAGGGCAATGCGGATGGGGCTCAGGAAACGTGGATATGAGGTTTTACTTAAATGTGAAATATCAAAAAGTGGCATTATAAAATCTATGCCCATATCTTGCATCATCATCCGAGTTTGTGTCTCCATTTCTTTCCCTCCCCCTCCCCTCCCCGGGCCATTCCAAAGCCGTGGACTCAACGTGGATTTAGTGAATAATCGGTACTTGTAAAACCTGCGCGCTCTCACGACAAGAGACAACTATCGATGCCGAAAACTTAAAGGCGTAATGGAATGGTCTCGTCGAACCATAACCGAAGCCCGAGGACACTTCGGCTAGTGTGCCGGCTTATTCCATATCTGCTACCTTTCAGTTCAAGCTCGTTAGCACGGTTGATGATGATGCTCTAGACGCAGGGAGCCAAGTGCAGACCTACCGGAGGTGAACACGTTATAGCCCTACGGACTATGCACGGCCTATAAGCCCAGCTTTAGTATGGTTAGCATCCTCATGTTAACAGAAAGAAAGCTTAAGATCATATCGGAATCCTCATTGCATCCCTGCAAAACGACGTGGCTGGCCCGATGAGCTCCTCTGGCATTACACTAGAGACTAGTGCTCCTGTTGAGGGTAGTAAAACATAATAGCTTCTCAGTTGATGAACTACGCTCAGTTTGTAGGGCTGAGCTAACTTAATGACCAGCAATGTGTGCCGGGGCTCCAATGCGCATAACAGCGTCTGTGCGCAGATTAAGCATTTTCAGTTAATGTATTTGTTACGCATGCATTTTCTGGCTACTGCAGGAGTAGTGGTTAGTCAGCCCTAACCCAGGCCAGCTATAGTAACTTCGATAAAGCAAGTGACTTGCCACTTTTCTTCGGCACAACAGCTAACAAGCAGTGCCACCACATTTGCGCACCGACTTTTGACATTCAATACGGCAACTCTCGCTTGCTATTCCAGCATAGCTAGTACATAAGGAAGCGACTGGCAATGCACGTGCAGCAGGATTGCTTGTATTAAGAGCTGCAATGCTCCAGATTGAGCAGCCCGCAGATGACTACACACCCTGCTCCCTAATTTGAAAAGTTCGATTCCGTTACTTTAAATATGCCACATTATTCCCTTTTTCCATCCTCAAGATGGCGTGTTTTACGTCTTAGCCACATTAAATAAGGGCTTTTTTAGCTTCCATTTACTGTGAGCTGCTGGGCTGCAGCAGAGCTTGGTCATGAGGTGGCAGACTTATCTGTGGCCCTGCGAGATGCCTTTGTTGTTCCATCTTCCTCTGGAGTTCCGCCTCTGGCATGATTCTCAAACCACCTGAGTAGAAACTTACGAGTATTATGAACAAACTTTCGTCCAGTCAGCATCGTGTATTTTATTCTAAAGGTTGGAGCGGAAGCTGCAGCGCCTAAAGCTTTAAGCTCGCGGCATGTAAAGACAAGCCACGGAAAACTGCACGGTAACAATCCTCCACCTCGATAGCATGTTGGGTATACGATTTTCGTCGCTTATCTGCTTTCAGATGTCTCTCTAAACTCGTACCATTTTACATGCTTTATGAATCCACAAAAAGAAGAAGACTTATCGCGAGAACGGAAGGTGTAAAGATTGGAGTTTGAAGCTGGCCTGTGGACTCTTTGAGACCAGTTAAGGCTGGAATGTGTTTTACACCAGTGAGCGCTTACAACGGTAAATTCCAACGTTTCAGCCGCTAGGAAGGCTCTTGGGTCATATAATTCTGGTCTTGCGCACATAGCTTATTAAATCGGGTAGTTGCAGATTTGGCGTCGAGGCGATTCAATAGATACGCACTGCTGGGCAGTGGGTATAGGAACGATTACTTTCCTGCTTCGAAGGAAAGGTTTGGCTACACATTCAATTGATAACGTGGAGACCCTATTTCTCTCCTAAAGGAGACCTGGGACTACTTTCACAGAAGACAAAGCATCATCTGGTTTGACACCGTCCCGTTACTGCTACCCATGAACCAAGCTCTGCTTTTACATCGGCTAAGAGAAGAAAAATAGTGATATGTTTTTGATAAAAGGACAGTAAATATGTAATATTCATTGGAATTAATAAGGCACATTGGCTTATTGTCGTTGAAAAATCCAACAATCTACATTTTACGCGTTGGATCGTTTTGGATGAGTAAGTCTGGCAAATCAAACCATGGTAGACAAATCCACCAAGGGGCGAACACTCATCATAGCCCAGACCGGGGGTGAAAAAGCTAATAATCTCGTAGGCATACGAATGGAAGCCCCTTATAGTCACAGTGATTGCAGCTGCCAGGGGTTAACACCCCACAGCGCCTTCCCGACCCCCTTTGAACTACATCTGCAGTCACTTTCGCGAAAACATATCGTTCACCAACAGTTGTGATGTCACCTCCACTGTACCACTGCATAAAAGAAGTGATGCTTGTCCGCGCATATATTCTGACGGCACGAAATATGAAAAAGTTTGACACTTATGGGCTCCAGGATGCGACACCACTGGACTCAGTGATTCCTATCTCAAGCTCAGAATCGGCAAGCATGTTGCCGTTTCTGACAAAGGTTGAACGTGTGAACGCGCTTCAGCAAGTTTCGGCATATCATTATCGACTGAGCCAGAGTTATTTATAACTTGTTATGTTAGGTCTGGCGCATTCCCTTTTGATTGGATTGTCACGCCCTTGCCTTGGCCATTTTTGACCGGAATGGTGATGCATATTCAGTACATGTGTTGCAGTCATATTCCCACTGAGAGCTTGTCTCCAAGGTGCGGATTAGTCTATTTTGAAGCGACCAAAAAGAATTCCGCGGCACTTGATCTATTGAACCCTACCCGGTTTCACGCAGTACACGCTGGATGCTTGATAGACTATTTACTAAACATTCTCTGGAGGGCCTTCAGCCCTCATTTCTACAAGCACTTTGTTTTCCGGGCGTCGATATATAAGGCTGAGGCTCGGAAGATCACTTCACTTCCTGCCACTGTCGCCGCTGACCTAGAAACAAGGTCCAGGGCGTTGGAACTCTGTTGCAGAGTCGCCGTGAGAGCCTTATTGGAGGACCGTTTAGTCTCATATTTTAGATCTTGAGACTAATAAGCATCCCATTTCAGTGTGGGCCGAAAGAGTCTAAAATTCCAATGATGGCTGCATTAATTGCTGCAGGTAGCGAACCCTCAAAGCTTCTCTGTCTAGTCAACGCCAAAGAGTGCAGTATCTTGCTCAGCAGACAAAACCTTAGTCGGAAAAGTCGTCGGGTTTGTCTTTTAGCATTCCGTAGACCATTCTCTGGTCAGAACATGACTTCGTAAAGCACGATTCACTGCGACAATTCGTTACTTGGGTGCTGCTTTCCGCGAATAGCATACACGCTCTTTTGTTTGGCTTCACTCCCCATTTTTCTGCTTCTGTAATACAGCCCATTGTTGAGTTCAGAAAAGGATGTCTAAAGTCCACCTGTCTAGTGTTTGCCGATTAAGAATTAGCCTTGAAAGAAGGGAGAAGAAAGGGAGAAAGAATCAGTATCTCCTAGAGGACCACGCCGGCCTTTGTTGACGTGGTGAATGAAGGCAGAGAAACGGGTCCAACACATAGAATGTTTCTCTTTTTTTGTGAACTTAGCCGAAATGTCCAGCACATCCACGGTAGTCAGTTTCCTGAACGCTCTCAGCTGATGGCTTCAAATAATGGGTCATCGTTTCGTTTGCAATAGGACGATTGTGACTACCAAAAATGTATGCTACAGCTTGGTATGTGGACTGGAGCGGACGCAGGAGGACCCTTGTAAATAGTTTCCATTCACAATTACGTAAATCAGGGAGAATTTGAATCGAGAATCATTCGGTTTGTGAAGAGCAACAATCGGTTCAAAAGCTCATCTCCCATATTCATAATTTATACCGTGATTAACGCTTTTGCAGTACTTTTTCCAGTGGGATCCATGTAAATGCTTGCAACCCCAAGGGGGATAAATGGCTACTCAAGACCAACACCGAAAGAGTATACTGCATGTTTTTGTCATGTACGCTTGCGTGAGAAACCATACTGTACATCGTGTCCTTTGGATACATACTGGCTGCAGGGAAGCCCAAGGATCAAAGGATTTGCATTCAGATGATCATTACAAATTTTGAGCTGGTGACCTCCCATGAGTGCTTCTATACTAATGCGCACTTTTTAAAAATATCTGATGCCACACATTTTGACGCACTCTCAAGCGCATGCAGTTGCCGCTATCGCTCTGAGCTAAAAGGTCGCCAAGCCCACTCTTTTCATGCGGCAAGGACCCGAATCCGAAGATTGATAGGCAGAGAGGAGGGCATCATTGCCAGTCACTTCCTTAGCCCTCTATGCTATGTACTAATGTTTGATTTAGTTTTGGGCGCCAAGACGAGTCGCTGCACATAGGTAGGTGCTACCGCAGAGTTGTCCCCTAAACTACTATTTAAAAATAGGTGTATCCAGTATTGTGCTGTTTGAAATGAACACATCAAGCTTAAGTATACTAATAAGGGAATAGCCTGGTCCATTACATACGTTTTACTCTTCAATTCGCTCTGATGGATATATCAATGCCATTGAACAGGGGTAGGAAGCCCTGCGTCCATCTGACTTCGCTCTTGACGCGGTGAGGCATTATTGCCCAGACAAAGGTGCTGCAACCACAGTTGATACTGCTGTCAGGTTTGTTATCATGTTGAGCGCCAGCATTTGAGCCTCAATGGACAAAACACAAACCACAGAGCGTCCTTTGTCAGAGTGACCCTATTAAGTATATGGTGCCATGTTTCAGCACCTGCACAAACTTGCATACAGAGTACTGTATGGCACCAAAATGTGGGTGATTAAAGCTATTCGAAAGCCCTCTTGCTTGCTTCAGGGTGGAGCACTGGTGTCAGGCGGTTTGATGCGTGCCGAATGAAGCAGTAAGATGCCTTCCAGCAGCTAGGAGATGCTGCAACAACCAAAAACTGCGAATCAACCTCCTTGGGAAGTCAGATGACTATTGCGCCACCTGGTGTTGTTTGCGCTACTGCTGCTTAGGAGAAAGGGCTCAAGTGGCACCAAAAGGAAGGCAAGTTGCAAGCAAAAGTCACAACTCGCCACGGAATTCATGTTGAGTCAACGTGGTGCTTGCTTTGCATTTGTCACTACACATTTGCAGATCAAGCTCTCTTGGCGACGAAACACCGCTCTACACCTTCTATGAACGCATGAAGGCCTCAATTATATGTGTCGTTGTGTCACACATAGCCGTACATTATTATTAGCAGGGAGACGTAGAATTCTTTGTACACATCCAGGCATTGCATTAAATGTGCTACGTGTACTCTGGATTCAACCCACCGAAGAAGCGATAGCCAACCTCGTCGCTGAATGAGGTACAGCTTGAGAAATTACACTCACCACACAATACGTTTCCGAGACTTTCCAAGAGGAGCTTTGTTCTTTTTTTAGACATATTCTATGGACTCTTGTAGGGACCTTAGAACTACTCGCAAAAACAAAACACTCCCCCTCCTGTGTGCTTCTTTTCTTTCTATTGGTATTGCTGGCTGGGTGCAAACCCCGCACCCAAACAGATGCGTAGTCATTGGTTACATAGACACACGTAGACCAGTGCCCAGTCGGTGCCGGCCGAGCTGCTCCTGAACCCTTGGCGGAACCCATGGATATACGCCTTGAAACCTTAATTATTTCCTTGAAATTCAAAGCCTTTGACTTCCGAGCTTTCTTGTCTGTGGTAGTGCGTAGTCTGCGACCTCGTATCTAGTCATGAAGAATGCCCATGGACTGGGATGCGACTTTGCATAGCGTCCTCCGACATTTGTGCATTTCTTGCACGCTGTTAGGGTGCGCCGTCAGCAGAACATCTTCTGTGTTATTGGATGTCATATTGAGGATCCTGAGGGTCATATGACCTTGGTGTAGCGCAGCATACCTGCGCCTCTTTCGGTGTGATTTTCCTGCATGAGGAAGCTTGCATGGGTTGTCGCACTTGCAAGATATAGACTATCATCCACGCAAAACACTTTACGAGAAAGAATAGAGGAACTCATTTGCTGCGGCAGCGCATAGGCTCTGAGGTATGATACGTAGAGATATACGCGGCTTTTCTTGCAGATGACCGCCATGGGATGCTGTTCGCTCAAAACGGTACCGCTTCTTGCCGCGGTGGCAGCTATCGTCGTTTTTGCATTTGGAGTAAAAAAAACACGCACCACGTTGTTGGTGCTCGTTTCGCTACACTCATACAGAAAACTACATTCGGGTTTGGCTGAGAGCGATTCAGCATCACAGCCCATTGAATGACACCAGAGCCCCTGGTTTGGTTAACTCTATTTATCCAGTGTTTGAATCCTACGATAATCTACATACGAGTACACGCTCATTCACCTCTGCGTTCAGCCCTTCTGAGTATTTCGAGAGCTGGCTCGTGAGGTACTTCCCACTGTAGCTTGGTACTTGATGCGAAGGACCTGGTTGAGAGTGAAGGCGTCTCCATTATCTAGTGTGTGAAGCAATCAAAACTGCCAAATCGAGTTACTGCTGTTCGTCTTCCAACTATACTTAGTCCGCTAGGTAGAGAATAAAGCGAATATGTTTTTAGTTGCCAAGTTGTACTGATGCCTTGGGAAGCGCATCCCGCATCAGACAAAAGGTCAGGTGTATGCTCTGCCGAGTGTCTGCCATTGCCATGACACTCCACTGCCCAATCGTCGGGATTGCTCGCGAAAGAAAAGGCATTAAACTTCAGACTACACCACGAAACGCCAGCCCGAGTTAGTAACTTGCGGCATGCAAGTATAGCTACCTACCGTCATGGAACCAAGGCATCTAAGTCTGTGGAGGGAGCCATGAGGCCTAGCTAAAGTGACTAGCTACCATAATTGTATGGTAAAACCAAACTGCTAGCTGGCTTCCTTGGTTGCAACCAGTTCATTCCAGGCAGATGAGGGAAGAGGAACTGTCCGTCAGTTGAAGTAGCGTATTGTACCGAAGCCCATTTGTGGAAGCTGCAAATAGAAGGGCGCCTCAGCGTAGCTTCTCGTCTCCAGTCCTGTAAGCGGCCGTTAACCTTTCCTTTCATTCTTGTGAACTCGACTTGTCCTTTCTAATATCAATATTTGTCCTCTTACTGCCCATCAGCTGCGATTGTGCCTAGGTTAAATCACCATTTCCAGCTCTGGCCGAGCAAAGGAGTGTTTCTCATAGTCAGGGAGTTTCGGAAAGAAAGCAACCATTGCATCCTGGTGTCCAATGTAAACGTTGTTGTACACCCGCCAGTAGACCTCGCGTACCTGACACAGCAATAGTAAAGAAACATTACAATAGTCATGCGCTATTGCGTTCCCTGCTTCTTGGTTCCCTTATTTTCGCTTTTCGTTCAATATCTCCTTCATCCGTGTATTTCTCTATTAATGAAAACCGTGTGATGGAAAGAAACCTTAGCAACTTTTCGGCTACCCGCTGTTTAGAACCTCCACCTACCCATGTTCATTTTGCAAGTAACACGTGCAAACCAAGTACTAATTCGTACTCGCAAGCATCTGATCCAGTCATTATTTAAAGAGCTCGTTCGAAGGGCGCCACTCACCTTGCGCGCTGGGTGGAACAACCCCAGAATGACGTATCTGAATACCACGCCCGGCCCGATGGCGACGCGCATGCCATCCACCGCATCGAAAAACGCCTGAGTCGGCAAGCAATAACAAACAATGCGCTGGAATATACAGCAACACAAGAATAAGCAGAGGGCTCTGACAGTGTGCAAGCGCCCAAGTCATTCCACACCGACAAAGCTACTCCAAAGCCAGCTGCATGTAAGATATTCAAAAATTGGAACCAACTAGAGTAGCACGCACCGCTTTCCAATTATATATAGTCAAGGTCGCGTAGCCTATCTAGAAAAACGACTTCCCAGCACAGCAGATTTTCTACCCCTATTATCTAGCCAACAGAACCCCTGCATAGAAGTAGGTAGCATTTCATAGACGAACTTGAACCATATGCGCAGACACCTCGAAGATGTTGGGCCACACGTAGTTGAACAAATGCGTCAGGGCGTCCTCGCAGCTCAACCCATGCACTCCTGCAGTCAAACCACAAACAATTTTTACGTTACAACCGTACTTGAATAGAGGGCCTAAATTCGATGAGCATCCCACTGCAACAACAATAAGCGAGATGCAACGCAACTGTCGATTCTTAAGTGCACATCCCAAGGCTTCAGACCACACTACACAGAGTTCCATCATTCCCGCTAGGCAACAAGCAAATAAGTAAATACACGGATATAAGTGAGCTACCAAGTGCTAGATGCTTGCAGGCCCAAGCGGCCGTTTGCCTGTGAACAAGGTCCCTGTCCATAAGTGCATCTTCCAGAAGAGGTGTGACGGTGTAGATGTAATCTTTCGCCATTTCGCCGATGTACTCAAACATAAAACTAAGCGTTTTAAGGACACCATTCTGGATGTTAAGCTCCGGCACGCGATACTCGTTGATCAGGGCAGGCAACACAGAGTACGGCAAGCAGGTTTCTGCCACAATGGCAATCGCGATTGTAGTGCAGAGACGCAGCTGCCTTTCCTGCATTTTTAGATTATTCAACAGAGTGGCCAAAACGTCCTGGGGACCAATAGTCCGCGCGATATAACCAAAGGTGTTTACTGTGGCCCTCCGAATGCTCTTCTTCTGCGCCCTGAGCAAGTCAAGAAGGTCGAAACAGATCCTATCCCACTCCTTAGGGGAAACCAAGTCGCCCCCTCTGTCTGCAATGCGGCCAATCAAGTCAATGAGATTTTCTTGCACTTTCTCGTGCCTGTTTTTCAAAATGGGCGCCAGCCGCGGCAGCAAGTCCTTTATAGGCGGCGTCATTTTGTTCATGCCGATAACGTTTACAATGGCCTTTAGGGCGCAAAGGATGCTCCCCAAGACATCGGGGTACTCCTCTCCCAGATACTCGTAGAGAAACAGACCCAGATGCCCCAGCATCTGCTCTTCTCCGCTCTTAAACATGACGGTCGCAATCCTTGCCACCAGGTCTGCAGCTTGTTGCCTGAGTTTGGCCGACGGGGTGTTGAGCCTCCAGCGAATTACACCACAAATCTGGGGAAGATAAGGCTTTACGCGCACGGAGAGCGCGTTCACAATTGTGGAAAAGCCGTTTAAAAGCACAGCAGTGTCTTCAGTAGTTTGCTCCTGGAACGCATACAAGAGCCCATCAATCAACTGCTCCTCCAGCCGCCCGTCAACATCCGTGACGCCCCCATTGACTATGATCTGTTCAATGGTCTCCAACGTCACCTTCCTAAACGGTTCGCTAGGATCCTTCAGATCGTCCACAATAAATTTGATCACATGTGCCCCCCCAGCCTTCGAGGCGAGCTCCGTGGCTGTTTCCGTTAGGAGCTTCGCTGTGCGCCTGTCGAGGGCATTTCGCACGAGCCACATCTTCGAAAAGAAGGGTGGAATAATGTCAGTACGAATGTATTCACCCTCCACACCCTCAGTCGCCACACACTGCTTCACCACCCGCAACACAATCTTCTTCATTTCCTCGTCGTTCGTCTCGAACTCCCGCACCAACATCACCATAACTTCTCGTGTATAGTAGCTCGCGTGGTAGGCGTCCATAAGCGGAATAATGGACCCAATAGCTTTCAAATATGCTGCCAAACTTTTCCCCTTTATTTCACCAATGCCCTTCCACAACGGACGCAGGACGCAATCGAACGCCTCAATGCCGTAAGGGGCTGCCGCCTCGGCAAGCGCAGCGAGTGCCAGCGCCGTCACCGTCTTGATCTTCAGAACCGGGTCGTCCAAGCCGTGCTGAATAATTTCAACAAACTGCCGTAAGTGCGGGAGCACCCCACACCCCAAGAGGATCGCGATCTGCTGGATGATCTTGATGCCCGTGTGGCGTGCCTGCCAAGACTTCTTGCTCTGGCATACGGCCTTCAGAAACAACAACAGGGAGGGAACACCCAAGGCAGAAGCCACGACGGCGAACGCCCTGCGAAGCAGAAACAGCACGTCCACAAAATGAGAGACTCTGCTTCCTCCCGAAATGCGGCGGCTAAATGCCATGAGCCCTCAAATTCACGTCCTGTTCAGTTTGCGGCCATCCAGGATCGCGACAGGGCGGCGCACAGGCTGGCTTAATGCCAAGAAGCCGCCGTGGTGTATGTGCAGGCGGAAAGGAATAAAATCGGTCATCAAAATGCAGCACAATACGCAGCAACGGGCCCTTTCCTCCCAAAAATGCGCTTGGGGGGCGCCCCCTTTTTCGCCTGCGTCTGATTCAAGTGGTGCGGCATGGAACCTTCCACCATCAGACCCGTAGCGCGTTTTCTTACAAGACGCGGGCTGGCAGTACAAGAAAGCATGAAGAAAACAAAAGTTTTCGTTTCATGACGTGGAGCAGCACATACCTGGCGGTTGTGTTTCGGACGTATTCATCCGGGTGGTCGATATCCGGTCTCATGGTGGCGATCATGGTGGCGAGCCCTGCAGCTTTCGCGAGGTTGCTGATGATCTCGCGCCCCTCAATGCGTGCGTAATAATCCTCGTCAATTAGCAGAGGCTCTATGACGACCAAAATCTTGTGCGCATAAGGGCGCACCAAATCGTCCAGCTTGTACAAGACACGGTCAATGACCTTTACCAGCAAGTGGCGCTCCTGAGATGCAAGAGCAGCGACCATGGGCAGGAGACATTATACACATCATCAAAGCACAAGCGAATCTCCAGATTCTGCGGTGTATAGATGAGCCTATATACATGCCTATTCCCATGGCTCTGCACGTGTACATTCGCGCGCATGTACGCAGCTGTGTTTGGACCCTCGACGAACCTGGTCCTCCAGCGTTGTTTGCATCATTAACGGCAGAATCTGGTTGAAGAGCGCCGCAGCGCCAAACTCCTTGGCCTTCTCCGTCAAGACGCGCAAAGCAGATCGACGGAGAGGCGGCGTTCCGTTCTTGATCTTGAGAAGCAGCAGTTGAATCTTCTTTTCTTTCACCTCCTAAGACGATGTCAGACGCAGCACGCACTCGTCCGAACACGGCGATAAGATGGCGAGGCAGAGAAGGCGGGCTATTTTTTTGCAACCAATCCGACACACAGGCATGGGAAGCGAGAGGGCTTCCCCCACGCATGCGCGTGCAAACCCTGCTGATGTGCATGCACACACCGCGTCAAAAATATGCGAAAGGCATAGAACTGCACACTGCAGCAGCGAATCCTTCCGCGACTCCGGCCGCCAGCTGCCTCCGCTGTCATGGCTCAAACGGCCACCGTGCAAGACTCACCTCCTGAGTCATTTGGTCTTCCGGCTTCTCCTCAAAAAGCTTCGAAAAGAAGTGAAAGTCTTCCGCCTTCATCTGGACCCCCCCTGATGCCTCCCCCAGACCCTGGGGATCGAGCAGCGATCCCGTCGGATCTAACGCCTTGACGGAGATGCCCCCCTCCTCAGGCATGACGTACATGGGCGTTACACCCAGCGGCGTTGCCGCGGAGGAAATACCCGGCGTTGCGGGCGCCATGCCTGAGGCAGCAAGGGCCTGCTGTCGAGCGCGCGCTGCCGCCACTGCTGCCGAGGTGGGTGGGGGGTTGTAGTCGCTGGGGGGCTGCACGATCTCGTAACCCTCGCTCGGCATGATCCTGTCCAGCTCCTCGTCAGTCAGATATCGGTTGCGCTCATCGAACTCCTGCTGCAAGCGCAAAGCCAGCAGCTGCTCGGGAGTCTGCAGGGGGGTCCCTGGCGTCATGGGCGTCGTCCCCAAACCTGAAGGCACAGAACCACGGGAGCGCGAGAGCGAGGCAAAGGCGCAGTCAGCAGCTGGATTCTATGCGAAGCCGCCGGACAAACGTGCTGCCGAAGTCACCCGCGAAGGGAAGAAGGGGAGAGGGGGGAGAGAGCAGGAGCAGCAGGCACAAAAAGGCAGCAGCAGGCAGGCACAATGAAGCAGCAGCAGGCAGGCGTAATAAGGCAGCAGCAGGCAGGCACAAAAAGGCAGCAGCAGGCAGGCGTAATAAGGCAGGAGCAGGCAGGCGTAATAAAGCAGCAGCAGGCACAAAAAGGCAGCAGCAGGCAGGCACAATGAAGCAGCAGCAGGCAGGCATAAGAAGGCAGGAGTAGGCAGGCGTAATAAAGCAGCAGCGGGCATAAAAAGGCAGCAGCAGGCAGGCGTAATAAAGCAGCAGCAGGCAGGCGTAATAAAGCAGCAGCAGGCACAAAAAGGCAGCAGCAGGCACAAAAAGGCAGCAGCAGGCACAAAAAGGCAGCAGCAGGCAGGCACAATAAAGCAGCAGCAGGCAGGCACAATAAAGCAGCAGCAGGCAGGCGTAATAAAGCAGCAGCAGGCAGGCGTAATAAAGCAGCAGGCAGGCATAAAAAGGCAGCAGCAGGCAGGCGTAATAAAGGCAGCAGCAGGCAGGCATAAGAAGGCAGGAGTAGGCAGGCGTAATAAGGCAGGAGCAGGCATAAAAGGCAGCAGCAGGCAGGCGTAATAAAGCAGCAGGCAGGCGTAATAAAGCAGCAGCAGGCAGGCGTAATAAAGCAGCAGCAGGCAGGCGTAAGAAGGCAGGAGCACCCACCTGTCATGGCGAGTGGCGTGGCACCAGGCGTAAGCCCCGATGTCATGGGTGTCGCGCCAGGAGTCTGCGCAAGGCCTGGCGTGGCGAGCCCAGTGTCGGATCCGTCGGCAAGCCTCGCTCCCGTCAAGGGGGTAGCCATCGCGGATCCGACTCCGGAAGCCTCCTCTCCCTGGTTCCCTCCTGGAAGGGGTGTTGCATCCCACCGACTCCTTTTCTTCATCTGCAAAGGCGTTTGCCCGCCGACACCCGCAACCAGCGGAGTTGCACCCCACTGGCCTGGTGTGGGTGTTTCCTGCGAAACGCAACGCACACGTGGCGGTGGCAACAATAGCGGAATCGCCTCAGGCATTGCGCTGGTCGGCCGTCTCGAGCTCCACTTCCCAGAAGCGCGAAGGAGGCTGTACACACAGGTGCCTCCCGCCCCTCCTCGACAGAGCCTTGGGAGCAAAGGCACAAGAGGGGGAAGAATAAAGAAGAAGGGAAAGGGAGAAGAATAAAGAAGAAGGGAAAGGGAGAAGAATAAAGAAGAAGGGAAAGGGAGAAGAATACAGAAGAAGGGAAAGGGAGAAGAATACAGAAGAAGGGAAAGGGAGAAGAATAAAGAAGAAGGGAAAGGGAGAAGAATACGGAAGATGGGAAAGGGAGAAGAATACGGAAGATGGGAAAGGGAGAAGAATACGGAAGAAGGGAAAGGGAGAAGAATACGGAAGAAGGGAAAGGGAGAAGAATAAAGAAGAAGGGAAAGGGAGAAGAATACAGAAGAAGGGAAAGGGAGAAGAATACAGAAGAAGGGAAAGGGGGAAGGATAAAGAAGAAGGGAAAGGGAGAAGGATACGGAAGATGGGAAAGGGAGAAGAATAAAGAAGAAGGGAAAGGGAGAAGAATACGGAAGAAGGGAAAGGGAGAAGAATACGGAAGAAGGGAAAGGGAGAAGAATAAAGAAGAAGGGATAGGGAGAAGAATACGGAAGACGAGAAAGGGAGAAGAATACGGAAGAAGGGAAAGGGGGAAGAATACGGAAGAAGGGAAAGGGAGAAGAATACGGAAGAAGGGAAAGGGAGAAGAATACAGAAGAAGGGAAAGGGAGAAGAATACGGAAGAAGGGAAAGGGAGAAGAATACGGAAGAAGGGAAAGGGGGAAGAATACGGAAGAAGGGAAAGGGAGAGGTTCTGACTAGAGATGCTTCTCGTCAGGCTTCCCGATAGAAGTATGTAGGTGTGCAGATATGGAGAGAAAGAGAGGACTGCAAAGCTGTCGACCTAAGAGTCGGCTCTCTGCTCAAAAGGCTGGCTTGCCGAAAGCGTCGCCTTACCTGTCCAGTGCCTCCCTGCGCAGGAGTTGCATCCCATCTGCTTCTCTTCTTTGGCTTTTGCTCCCCCGCCTCAGCGGCTGGCTCCCCCGCGGAAGCCATAGGCGTATCACCCCAGCCTGGCGCTTGCCCTCCAGCCTGCAGAGGAGTATCCCATCGACTCGCGAGTGTGGCTGCAGCGGCTGCTGCTGCTGCAGCGCCTTCGCTGCCTTGCTGCTGCTGCTGCTGCAGCGCCCATCGCTCGGCTTCCGTGAGCTGCCGATCCCCGCCATCCCACCGGCCCCTCTTTCCTGCAGCGGCTGCCGCTGCCGCTGCCACCCCCGCTGCAGCCGCCTCCTCCTGCCTCTGCTGCAGCAGCTGTTGCGCGAAGGCTGCATCCTCCTGGAGCTTTCGGATCTGTTTCACTGCAGCCTGTTTCTCCCTATCCAGCTGCTGCTCCACCATGACGTCTGCGTAGCTCCTCGCGCTCACGTCCTCCCTTCGTCCACCCTCCGCGGCAAAGGGGTCTTGACGCTCAGGAGACAGGGCGCGCTGGAACCGCTGGCGCCGATACGTGTCTTCTCTTGCAGCAATAGCCTTCTTCTCCATGAGCGCTGCCGCCTCGCTTTCCCCCCCGGAGGTCGCCAGCATGGCTCGACGCTCGCTTTCCACCAGCCGTGAGACTGAGCCGACGCCTCCGCGCTGCTGCTGCGGATCCTCCCCGAAAACGGCGCCCAACGGCGTGGGCTGCTCATCCTCCGCTGGAATCTCCGCCAAATACTGGTGCACGGGCGTCTCGCCATACAGGTGAGAATCGAAGGCTCCCTTCGACGTTAAAGGAGCTTGACTACTGCTACTGCTGCTGCTGCTGGTGTTGTTGCCACGCCCACTCCCACTTCCGCTGCCAGCGGCTCGGCCGCTGCCATCTCCGTTCTCCATTGGCGAGGGTGAAGGAGCACCACCACCACCACTGGGGGAGGGAAGAAGCGCACTATGAGATGCGGCTAAAACAGACACGTGGAGATTTTTTTACCCTTAAGAATACTAGAGGCACTGGAGGCACCGCAGTGGATGTTTGAACCACAGGGAACTGCGCGTTCTGCAGGGTTCCCGAAGGAAACTTAAACCCGCCCCTTTGGTGCCTATCCCACGCGCTGCTTTCTTAGATCCCCAGTTTGCTGCACGTCTTCTAGCTGAGGCCCTTCTGCAGAGGCACAGACTGGCCGCAGCTGCTGCTGCTGCTGCTGCTCTGCGGCACGGGGAGCGCCAAGCCCATAAGCCGTCGTTTGCTTGGAAGCAGATATACACCCTCTGGCCGCAAACAAGTCCAGAGGTTGCGACTTAAGGAGAAAGGCGGAGGAAACTGCGCAACCACCGAATAACAGCCCGCATTCTGCCAGACGCTGACGCATGCAGGAGGACTGCAGAAGCGGCCGCTCTTAGCGGGATCCCCAGACTGAGAAGCCATTGGCCATTCGGCTCTTCTCTCATCACGGGAAAAAGCTTTCGCACAGTAACTTCACTTTTAAGGTAACTCAAGGGAGGAAGAGACAGTGTTTATCTGTACGCCCCACAGGGTGCAAAGTGGACGGGATCTGACCGGCAGGTTGTAAATTCGCATTGCGGATCGCTAGAACGCAACAGCGCTTCAGTATTCGCATATTATGGCAACACCCCGCTTAATCTCTTAGCCTTCCTCCTTGGAAGGTGTCGCTTACTCTGGGTATGGGCATGCCGAGGCAAACAGACGCAACAGAACGTCTTTGCTCCAGGCACAGCGCCAGCACCTTCTTGCTTTTCCTGGTCACACAGCTGCACCACACACACTTGCTTCTTGCTTGGCTAGTTTTGCACTTCCGACTGGGCATGCTGTATACTGAAATTTTGTGGCTCTGAGGCGTTCTGGCCATGATTTAGCGCTCCACCAGGATCTCGATAGGTTCTGTAAAGTTGCATATTGGGGTCTCATGGGGGAGGCAGACGCTTCACTCGAAACGCAACACAGATTCAACGAGAGTATTGACTGTATTATCAGGAAAACTCGCACTTTCCGCTGCCCACGCCCCTCATAATTCCCAATATAAAAGAGAAGGGACAGCTAGGGTACGCGTGAAGGCAGACTCTAAGCACTCCCGGCATTCACAACTAGTTGTACGTAGCATGTAGCACACATGCACACAATGTTGTGTCTTCCTCTTTCGAGCTAGCAGTACTCTGCAGTGTGTGGGACGTACGGACCGACGGACAATGTAGTCCAGTCGTTGCGCAGTGTTTAAATATGCCGGATGGAGTACAAAGTGTTTATGTATATTTTGGTCCGCCACATCTTCCCCCCCATTTCAAGGCACACGCCGATTTGTTCTGTACCTGTACGCTGAGTGTGAATACATACACGACAACTGAAGAGTTTCCACACTCGCCCTACCCCAGAGGCACGCGGAGCGCGATAACAATGCGAGTCGGAAAAGCAAATGTTTGTACAAACAGCTTGGATAAATTGGAATGGAGAAAAGACAGTCACTGGCCAACAACGAACGAGAAACCAAATCAAGACCGCAGCGGCGGCACGATGCCTCGCTGTCGTCTGGGCTACGCAATGTGTGAGCCTTCTGCCACTACAAAACAGAAGAGTAAGACCAATTACAGCTGCACCTCAGAAAGCCTATGCAGTCAGTCGGACCAAACATCCATGTTCAAATAATCGTCCAATCACCCCTTCTCATAATTGCGTGGTTGTTGCTAACGAAATTTTTGCATGCTTTCACGTGGACTAGGTTTACACCGATATCAGGTCAACGACACGCTTTGAGAGAAGTGAGCAAGCTAAAGTAGAGCGATTTTTTCGATAGATCAGCATTTCGAAGAATATAACATTTTGGTTCACAAAAGGCACAGCAAGGGCGAACAGCTGCTTCACAAGTGCTTAATCTCAGTTCTGACGGATGGGGCTTACACGAATTCTGGACAACTTGAGGCTTCAAGAGCAAATGAGCTCAACGCCTGCGCCTTTGGCTAAGACGAAAGTGCCTAGTGGGGACTTAGGGCATGTGGATGTCGTGGCTGTGTCATCGAGCTCTGACCTCCAGTCTACGGTAAATGAGAAAAACCCGCTAGACAGGAGCCGCGTTCCAGGCCCCAATCAACACAGTTGCCTCTACTGTGGGAGATTGCGTTACATAATCAGAGCCTGCGAGTGCACGGAAGCTAGGCAGCTTGAACTACGGCACTGAGCCAAGCGGAAGCAAGCTACTTGGTCAGCAAAAAAGCGCATCTGAGGAACGCGAAAGACCCGTATGGGCGTGGTGCAGTGGAGGGGGCTACAGGGGAAAGCCCGCAGGTGGACGCCCATAAAGCTTCTATTCTGCCTTAATTCCAGTAGATATTAGTCGTCGAGAATTTCTGGCGTCGCTTGACAATAGGCGTGAATTGTATTTGTTTCTCGAAAGCAGCTCCAAGCTACGTTCCGCGTTATGGAATACCCCCATATCATGATAAGGGTATCGAACGCCAGGGCAGATAATCTGCTAGGAAACGCAGAGATCAACCAGATATTTTGGGAAAATCCTAGCGCTGATGCCGGAAAAGCGTTGAGAAAGGCGCATTTGCCTTGCCTTCTAACCCTCGAACAAGCTTACTATGGAACAAAAGTTTCCTTTGTCTGTTGCTGCAGAATTACTTGATAATTTGCACAGCGCAGCACTCTACTCGGCAGACACTTCAATCAACTGACAAATCTCTAATCACCCTGATGACCGGCAGAAAGTGGCGTTCTGCATTTGCATGCGAAACAAGACTACTAGCAAATGCCGTTTGGACTTGTTGACAGCCCAGCTGAGTTTTACAGGCATGTTAATCAGGAATTTCATGAGGTTATCAAAAAGGGACGGATTGATGGGGACAGCCGTACATCCGCTAATGGTGCCAAAGTCCACAAAGGCGAAGAGGTCAAGCAACAAATAGCTAAGGGCTTGCTATTACACGAAACAAAGCGGGGGCACTGTCGCCTTTACTGTCCACCTTTACTCCTCATCGCCATGGCTTGGCAAAAAGAACGATCACTCTCATTCGGGCCAAGACGAAATTCCCACTACAGTGAAAAGGCTCTCACGGTCTTTCTGGTTGCCTGGGGTGAGTCCAGCAGCAAAGGAGTATGCACTGCCATGCCCAGATTGTCAGCAAGTCAGGCAACGCATTTCTCCTGAAACTGGCGTCTCGAAACGCTCTCAGGGACAAAAAGGGATTTGAGTTGGTCTGGCCATGAACCTTATTGTTACCGAAAGTCAAGCGTCGGGGTAGCATCTACGTTATTGTCAAAAAAAGTAGCAAACATACTTTCATTCCTTGCTTCCACCTTTGTCAAGCCTCAAGAAGTAGCTATAAAAATTTGTGCATTCGTCTACCACCTAGTCGCTTTTAATCTTGATCTTGCCGATTGTGCAGGATGTAGCCAACTAACACTGCAATCGCACCTCCAGCTGTGTTCTGCGCAGTTTCAGACACACTCTAAGCTTCAGCATCTGATAAACTAGGAGCATGCACACCCATTGTCTATCAGGGCCCACAGCACTCAAGAAATTTAGTGCAGCTGCGCAATATTCCACACCATAAGGCAACGATTAGTTTGCAACTCTAGAATAATCGAGGGTGAGGATGGTATTCCAGACTGTAGAATTTAGGCCATACCTGAGCGTACCGAAGAAATTAAGCTGAACTATCGGCAGGATGTAAGAATGAGCACATTACAAAAATTTGCGTCTCAGCTATCTGCGTTTTGCCAGAGCGACACTGGAGCCTATCGGGAGAACGGGGGCTCTTAAACTAAAGCCTTAAATCGGGTTGCATGTGATTGCGCAAGCGAATCCAATCTCCAAAGCCAGAACTGTATCTAAGAGCTGATTTTGCATTGAGATTACTTTCCCTCTAAAGCATTCAATCGCTCTTATAAAGCAAGATATTGATAGACGTGCATGATTTGCAGGCGTACGCCAGCTGGCATAGTTAGCGTCAAAGGGTTGGACGCGGGCTTACGCCAAGGGCATCTTTCGCAGTATATTTTTACTGGTTCACAACTCCTGGAGAAACGACTGATTCTGTGCTGTCTTGAGATAGACTTTGCATGGGGGTTTAGGAAGGCTATGCAGAGGGGCTAGCAGGTGTGGGATTGTAAAGCGCGCGTACACCGCGTGCAAAGGAGCCTTTGTTCCCATTCTGTTCAGGCCTGGAACAGAGGCAAAACTTATCAGTGAGCATTATTTGAAGAACGCATTGCCGCTATGCCCCTGGGCTTCTGGATGTTAGCAGTATGAGAGTAGAGGAGACACAGGAATAGGAGGTGCGGCGCTTGCTGGTAGTGCAGTTGGTCCTCGTGAGCCTGTAGATCACCTCTTGGACCCTATATCATGTATCATGATGGTTAGTAAGGCATTTTTTCTGGATCTGGTGAGGCGGATCGTTAGTCACCCTTAGTAGCATATGAATTCAGAGACTAGCCTGTCAGTGCATGCTCTTTTATGCGCAAGGCTCGCGAGGAGGAAAGAACATCACGTAATTGTGATACATGGCTGTGTGCTGAGTGCTTTGAGCCTGGAGCCTTGGTCTTGATGAATTGTCAGGCTTTATGAGTCCCTCCAGGTAACCAAACGAAGAAATTTGTGGCCAGGCTCTTACCACAAGTTGCTATCTTCTCAGTCAATATTCTTTCTTATTCTATTGGTTTTCATTGAAGTGGGAGGCGCCACAAAGCTATCCACATTAACTATCATAAAACTTTACAAATACCTCGGAAATTCTGCGGAACTTGCCATGCAGACAAGTGAAATGTGTAGAAGCAGCCGACGCAGGCAGCTGTAGAGTTGCTAAACGCTAGGAAGTTTATGTAAGGGCCGATGACAATCTAGACGGGAGTGCGTATAGTGAAATAGAATGGACTATGTTTACCGCAGTGAGTGGAGGAGGCGTGGATGAGCGTTTTGATGCATTTGGGAGAGTTCGCAGCTCTGTTTGGTCCACAACGCTAATCGCCATGGAGGATACTACTTGAGTTTCCCGATACATACCCTTCGGTTGCGCATATTCTTGGCTGAATACAGCCAGCTTTGTCTTGTGCAATTCTTAAAACATTCTTGTTCATTGTGCTAAACGTTTTCTTTAGACTCAGTTTTGTGTGCAGGCGTTCTCAGTTTTCTTGCATCCACTTTCGTGCGTGTGCTTGTCTTGGTGCTGGAATTTCGACTAGGCTGCACTCACTGGCTGTAGATTAATGAACCAGCTTGGACAGGCTCTACTAAAGTAGGTCTTCTAGTGGCAAATATGTGACCAATAAATTCACTAATTTCTCTGTTCGACACCCTTTCATTGCAGGGCACTACCAGGTCAATACAAGAAAACGTATTGTTGTATACACGCGCGTTAGATGCTAAGCGCAGCTGGCTGTGAATGCTCGAAATGTGTAGCCGGTGGAGTGGATTCCCCCTAGCTGTCTCTCCCTTCTAATTGTGGAGGCCTAAGGGCCAGGGCAGGTAAAAACGGGAGCTCTTTTCGCAGATCACTTAATAGCGTTTTGTTATCTGGCTTTGCAATGACTAGAAAATTTACGTTTGTCCCCTTTAATGCGAGGTTACAGGAACTCTGTGAGACCTGCCTCTGTGGCCTTTGAAGAGATACCCACCAACAGCTCGAGGCCACTTGCTTTTTCCTACTGGGAAGCAAGACTAGACACCAGAAGCTAAAGAGAGAATGGCAAAAGAAGATGCAACAAATTTGTCCAAATCAGTGATAGTACACCGTTGTTCTGCGCACCTAGAAGGGTTCTAGAAGCGGTTTCTGCAATAACACTGGAGTAATGAGTGACGTAGGCGGCGCCTGGCTCACAGGAATCATGGCTAAGTAACGAGAACTCGCAACAAAAGTTTTTCTTGCTGTTGTCAAAAACAAGGATTGATTCGCGACAGCTGAGGCCTTTACAATTGATTGTGAGACTACCAGCATAGCTATACGTACATTGTACCACTCTTTTCGCTTTCACTTTCTGTATGTACGAGAGTAATCGATGGGGGGTCCTCAGGGGCTTCAGTGGCCCGGCAGGTTACAGAACCGCGCAGCGACGCCAGATTTCTGGCATATCGTAGCCTGCAGCCTCCAATATATAGACACACAACATAAAATCTGAGGAGCGTTGATACACTTTAAGGGTAGAAAGAGGGCTGACGCTCTATCGGCGCCAGTCGCGCTGCAGGGTCTGATACAGAGTTCTAGGTGCTATGCAGCCAATTGGAATACCCTTTTCTCTGCTCCTCTCTGCCCGCCAGATTTCTTGAGTAGCCTTTTGAAATCAGACAGAAGGCACACTGCGTGCACTCTGGGTGGCTGGCGGTTGAAGTGATTAAATGCATGCAAAGTAAACATCAAGGGTGTCAATGTGTGCAGGCAGATTCAGACAGGCGAAACTGGAGGAATCTAGGGCCTCAGTTTCGCAGCTTTCAGGTAATCTTGGTGCTGCGTGGCGCTTGCCGCTTGTTAATTTGAAAGCATCTGCGGCGTGTATCCGTAGCTCTGTTTTCCTTTGTTCAATAGGTCGAGCTTCCCGGCTTTGAACTTGCACGCTTCTGCCTCCTGAGCTCCGGGGTTCATTAAAATTGCCCCTACCCTTTTTGCTGGGGTTCTTCCATGGGTCAGCATGCGTCTGCTTGGGTCATCGTTCGGCCTTGGGGCTGGTGTCGGGGGTGTTGCTGGCTATGGCAACGCCTCGAGGCGCTATGCAGCTCCCCAATAGTATTTCACACCGGAAGAGACTTAGAATGCGCAGCTCCAGCGAGGAGTTGGCCTGGACGGCCCCTGTCGACTATCGGTGCTCCCAAAGCCGATCTGGGGCTTTTCAATGGCCTTCTACGACTCGCGCCAGAATCCATGGTGTTTCTCTCCCCCTTATGGTTTATCCTCTTTTGTAGTTTAAAAGCAGCACTAGATGGTGTCAGATTCCAGCGGGGAAGTGCATGCCGAAGAGGATTCCCCGCAGCAATGGCTTCAGCGCCTGACCGTAAAGGTTGAGCCCGGCCAGGATGAACCAGCCAAGAAGGGCAGCACGGCTGCCTCTATCGTTTTCTCTGAACGGCAGGAGGCACAGACTTGGGATCGCGGGAGAAAGCGTGGCAAGAGCAGACGCAGCGACGGTGAAAAACGGAGGAAGAGCCACGGTGCTGTCGAGAAGCCTCCGAAAGAAGAGAGCATTCTGTTTCCGAGGGAAGCCCCGGTGTATGTACCTGCGCTCGCCACGTCGCAGCTGCCCTTCGGCTCGTCCCAGCTAGTGCGTTCAGGAGAAGAGACATTTTCAGCTGACCAGCTGCAGCTCCTCGACTTGGCGGCACCCGGGGCAACAGGTCTCTGGCGCATGCATACGAAGAGCGGCGTAAATTACCGGAAAGGGCCGTTTACCACGGAAGAGAGGCTGATAGTTGAGGAAGCCCTGGAGCAGTACGCTCAGAGGGAGGGGTTAGAGTCCTTAGAAGAGGCTGTACGGAGCCTTTCTGGGAATATAGGACGGAAAACTAGCGGCCGTTTCCACTCCATTGCGCGGTGTTTGCCGGAGAGGCCCTTTATATCGGTGTACGGATACATTCGCCGCCGCATCACGGGCAACGCGAAGAGGGGTCCATGGACGGCAGAGGAGACGCAGCAGCTCGTTCAGCTCGCGAAGCGCATCCCTCCGTCCAGAGGCAGGTGGGTTAAGATTGGGGCTGTTCTGAATCGCAGGCCTGTGGACGTTTGCGACAAGTGGCGCTTGGTGCAGCCGCGACTCAGTCAGCACGCAGCAGAAGCACCGCTCGAGGCTCTAGAAGACAAGAGCAGCGCGACCACAGAAGCGGATGCAGAGGCCCCTGTGAATTCTCAGAATAGAGACGCTGTCGCCACGGCGAGTTGTGCTGCTGGGCCAGGTTCAGGGCAGCTTGGAGAGGCTGCACGGGAGCAGCTGCTGCGGGAGGTGCAGCGGAAAACGGGAGAGGACCTGCCGTCTTTTGGAGTTCCATGGCGCCGAATTCAGGAGGAGTCTTTTCCTCTGTGCGCGCACTCGTTTTTGCGGCGAATTTACGCCCTCTCTGTGGTCCCTGACGAGCTGGAGCGACGCATGGGAGTGGACCCCCGTCCCATTATTTTGCGGCACATCCTGCGCTGCTTTCGCAGATTAGAGGAGCAGCTTCCCGCGCGGCTTCGAGGGGTTGAGTGGCTCGACATTCTGCCGTTCGTGCCTGCGGGTCTGCAGTACAATGTTGTGCGCACTGCTTCTGCCCACCTGATTCGGGTGGAGGGGACTTCCGTGGACGCTGTAGTGCCTCAGCTGATCGAGGAACATCAGAAGAGTATGGATGCAATGCGGAAGAAGGATGCTCGGCGGCTTCTGCGCGCGGCGCTGCCAGTCAGTGTGCAGGAAAGCCTGGAGGCGAAGGTCCGCGCTAAGGCGGCGCTGAAGGGCTGGCCCGAGAAGACTGTCAAAAAGAAGGTGCGGAAGAAAATAAGAAAGGCAGCTGTGGAGGAGCTGGAGAGGCTTAAAGACCGACTTAAGGAAGTCAGAGCCTTCCCGCTAAATGCACCACCCCGCGGGAAAGGTCAGCGCGCACTGGAGAGCACTAGTGGCACCGATTTTGGCTTAGGCGGAGACTCCGCTATGGAGGCGCCCGCTGCCCTTCTTGATGGGGGGGTTGACGCGGAGACTGCGGGGCTGCTGGCCACGCCGTTTTCACAGGCTCCGCAGCTGCTTCTGCATGAAGCACGCAGGCAGAATGGCGGACCAAGAGCGTTGGGACGGGAAGAGTGCAGTGGGCGGCACGAGGAGGAGGAAGAGGAAGCAGACACAACGGGGGGAGCTACACAGAACAAATCACGAGCCTGCAAGTCGAAAGGAAATGAGCTGCGGGAAGAGGCAGAGGGCTTAATTGTGTCGTCTTCTACGGAAGACCGTGAGCAGCAGAGGGCTAGAGCGCTGAAGAGGCAGCGAGCAGGTGCATCTGCGCTTGTGGCAGCGGGACCC
Organism: Cyclospora cayetanensis; assembly: GCF_002999335.1. Taxonomy (NCBI): domain Eukaryota; phylum Apicomplexa; class Conoidasida; order Eucoccidiorida; family Eimeriidae; genus Cyclospora; species Cyclospora cayetanensis. The sequence continues at coordinate 156,663 of NW_020312749.1, read as the reverse complement.
TTAACAAGAGTGTCGGCGAGGGACGAGAGCAGGGCGCAGAAAGTATGCTTCGATGAGGCTGCAGACGTCAGTTCTAAGCGAAAGAAGAAACGGAGGGTAACTACAGAGGGCGACTCAGCGGCAGAGGGCACGGAAAAGCGAAAAGAGGCGCAAAGGGGACAAATGGGAGAAGGGAGAGGCCGTTAGAGAACACATTGGGGCAAGTAAGCAAGTAACTGGTCGAGTATTAGGGGCACATACAGCTGCCCTATGTGTGCAAAAAGTCCTTTTTTAGTGCAACTTTTTTCGCGATACAAGTTTTAGAGACACTACTGAACGGCACTGCTAGAAGGCGCGCGACGCTGCGACGAGGCAGCAGCCATTTTTTGGGGGCGCTATTCTCCGCGAAGCGCCGAAAATATTTGTGCATCCATTTTTGGGCCCATTTAGCGTAGACTATCGCAGCAACGCGGCGAGAGGCCGCTGTGTGCTTAGGCTGACCCTACCATTTCCCTACGGGGATTTCCTTCGAAGCTGGCAAAGTTTATTGCAACACATGTTGCATGCTGCGTTTGTACTAGCCTTTTTACGTGAATTTCGGCTTTATTGCGCCTTCTCGTGGGCGCTGCCCGCAGCACTGGCCGCCTCAGCAGTACCATGCAGTTTTGTAGCCCCGAGTGTTCGGCGTAGCTGGTGACTCTCTAATGGGATGTGCATGCAGCTTAACTGCGGCGTTCAGAGCCCATAGAATGATAATGCGTGCCGCAAAAAGGGGTTTTGTCGGGGCCCTCACGTAGGGCTCCCTGGAAGTTGCTACGCACTTCCCATGTTGCCGACGGCGGACGCTAGTTCTTCTTCAGATGGCAGCCTGGTTTGGGGATATACGACCTTTGGTGGGGGTTCAGTTTTAACGACGACAGTGGGGGCTGCATTGGCATGGGGCGGTCCCCCGTTGCCTGGTTGAGCGGGATGCAACTGCGGAGCAAGAGCCTCGGGGGCCACTAGGCTGTTGGGAATGCCCAAGTCGGCGACGCTCGGCTGTTGGATGTAGAAGACTTCGGTGTACTCCATAAGCTGATATAAATAAATCATTTTTGAGGTGCTTTTGACACAAGGAAAGGCTGCGGGCGTACTGCTCTAAGAATTTGCTCCGCCATATCTTCGGTCCCTGCGTCGAGACGCAGTTGGCAGTAGAAGGACGCATGTCATGTTCACCCCGACGTACCGACGGTCTCTGCATCTGCTTTAGTACATTTTCGTTTGCATTGCTATGCGGAGGATCCCAATAGAAAGGTCATTGCTTCTGCTATTCAGCCACAGACATTGCTCAAGTGGAGCTTACGAGCTGGGTCCTGTCTTGCCCAGGATTCTCTGGAATCGACGTGCAGGCAAACATGCTAGTCTTATCATTTAAAGATAGCCTTACGAATTTTTGCAACTGTCAGGGCGCAACATATCTCGCAGAAGTTTTTTCCACACTGCAGTGCACTCATTCAAAAAATAAGGGAATACGCCTCCGCTGCATTCACGAACGAACCTCTGCTGCTTCTGCCGCACTAGCGATCGTGAGCTCTGCACACCGTTCTTCATGAGCTTCTGTAATTGAATTCTGTAATCAGGTGCGGCTGAAAATTCATGTTCGTCAATCAAACGCACTCAGACGGTGGAAGCTGCATTCGCACTCTGCTGGAGGGGGCGCTTCGCTGCTCAGCGACTCGTCAATGCTGCAAACAGTTCCTTCATAAAACAGCAACGTAAATGAAGAGCGACTACTAAGGGGAAGGAGAAACGCAAGTTGTTACCATTGTGAACGTCAGTCACGACGGCAAACGGGCCGTCGGAGAGTGCGGCTGTGCTTACGCTGTGCAGGCTCCACCCATAGGCGACCGCCGGGGAGAAGAGAACTGCTGTAATTAGAGCAAAATGCATTCTCATGTGTGCCTCCCTAAAACGGGTAATTCATGCCTCCTGATGAGTCATTCCTACCACAAAGGTAGATTGCCCTCCGGTGTCTGTCCATCGCATGGCATTGATTGAACGCATTACGCACCGCTTGCGCAGAGCGCCGTTGATGAAGAAACAGACACCTTTGTCATTTTCACTACAAATAGCGTTGTTGAACCGAGTTTGATAGCGCTTTAAATGCCTCTGGAATTGCAGGGACGTCATCTGTGCAGCAGTGTACTTGTGTTATCCCCGTTAGTTCATGAGACGTGTTTTACGCATTCGATTTCCCTCTTAGTCTGCTCGTGGTTAAACATCATTTAGCCTTTAATATGATGTGCAGAATGGGATACTAATCGCAACTAATCATGTGTTCCCATAAAAGTTCGCCAAAACCTCATGCGTTTATTTTCAAAATCACATTGTTCTGCTGCCACGCGCAGCATTTCGCACCATTGCCTTCGCCAAACTCAAGTGTCAGGTAATGGAACAACGCGGAAGCAGATGGCAGCACGTCCCACTCAAAAGAAAACCCTGTAACCCAACATCGCTAAAAGGATCAGCACACGACTCAGCGCCAGATACCCTCCACTGCCCTCTGCAGGACCAGTGAGAAACGGTGTGGGGTTCGCCTGTCTTGCAAGCGTCCATAATACATTGAACAAACGCAGCAAAAAGAAAAGGAAAGAATACTATTCCACTTATTTCAGTCCGCAGATAACGGACAGTCACAGTTGCTTCTGGCCTCGGCAGCCGGCGGGTGCGAGCAGAATGCAATGCAGAATGCAAGAATTGAATCAGACTGGGAAGGCTTGTCACTAAAGCCCCTACATACAGAAACAAGCGCTTTCGGCAGCCATACAGTCGAAGAAGGGAAGAGGATGAAAGGTGACCAGCAAGAATTACATTTGAAGAAAATGATGAATCAGAGACTGATGACAAGGAGACAGAGCATGGTCGATATATACGGGTTAAATGAATTCACCCCATTCCACTGTAAAGGCCAAGCGTTGTGCTTCCTACGGAAGGCGTGCTGCTACGTTTGCCTTCACGGTGTGCTGCTACGTTCTTTTCTCGTGTTTCAAGCAATCGGATTGTACGGTGGCACGAAATCGCCATACTGCTTTATGTAGGCCTTGCAAGCCTTCTTCAAGCTGTCTACCCACCCCACTGGTGCTCGTGCCGCAGTTGTATTGACAACCCACTGCGCAGACACAGGCAGCAAAAACAGGAACGAAGGACACACGTGAAACGTGATAGAGAATCTCTGCATTGACTGGCAGGCACCACCGATCGAAGGCACCCTTTAGAGTCAAAAGACGGGCCCAGACAAACCGCAGAGGGGATGTGCACGAAATAAGGCTACTTTGATTTGTATGCAGTGCAACAGACAAAGTGACATGTGACATTTAACTTCTGTTAAGCTCACTCGTATGTGTGGTGGCAAACAAGACCTCACAGCTAGGCAGCATGCAGCTTCTCGTGAGTTTGGGCATAAGGGAATGGGAGTATACGTAAGGCTCCCTACCTTGGGAATTAAACCCTTTACATCAGTTTGCGCCAAAATGAAAAGAGTCGACGAAGAAGCGTCGTTAGGCTGTGCCGCCATTATATATCCTGAGCACAAACATGCAGGCGAAACTTTACCTGCCCGGTGGAATATACTCTGTAGACTTTAGCGGTTCCATCCAATTCTTTCACCACACATTTTGAAACTTCTTGACGCCCCTTAGGCCGCTAATCCCGTTGACGGAGAGAGATCTGGGCTTGTTACGCATGTGTTGCTGCCCACCCGAGATAAGCGTCTCAGCCCTGACAACTCCGCTCTTCTCTGGAACCGAAGGGTGATCAGCAGATCTGAACGGGTAAAAATAACCAAAACACCAATGGATAGAAATAAGTGTGGAAGCAAGCCTTAGGCAAGCCGCTGGCGGCGAACCTAGACCACGCAAGAGACGAAGCAGGCTAGGACACAACGCTCTGATTATTCAACACAAACCAATTCATGCGCTCTATGATAGAGAATGGCACGACGCAAAGCACTAGGACAGACCCATTTAGTATACCGAAGTTCGGCGTGAAACACAAGCTGGGCCAAGAAGAGCATTGCGATATGTACCAAGCGTTCCCTGCTGCTGTAACCCCCATCATGAAGATCCAGGTCTAAGGCCAACTGTAAAACCATAGCTCGTGATAAGCGGACTATGCGACATATGCACGTAAATAATGCGGAACTTCGAATAACGTGCTCCAATGTTTGTACCGCATTAGCATTTTGGTAACCTTCGCTTCCGGATCTTCTTCGGTCCTTCTCCACTGCCAACAGACAAAGAACAGCACGAAAGCAGAAAATAGGGAAATCATCAATACTCATCATTTTAATGCGGTTGGGTGACAAAAAATTACATGCACACAAACACACCGTGGAACAAGGAAATCCAAACAGAGCAGGCAGAGATACATGCCATACCATCGGTAGCAGTCCAGCACAGCTTGGAAGGGACCAGTGAGACGGTTAGTGTACAACAGCTTGAATACCAAAGCACAGCGGCGCCTGCAATGGTGGGGCGGCGGATAATGAGAGGAGCGGCTTGGGCAGCAAAAAGTTCATATGTTTTCGAAGATGACTTCAGTGCAAGAACATCCATCCGTTTACCTGAAGAAAGTCCCTGTTGGACACTGGGAACGGCGCCTTCATGAGGCAGTAAATCATCTCGCATCCATCGACATCCTGCTCGACCACCCGATAGTCGCCAAATGTCGTGTCCCTGAGAGACAAAAAAAGATGCAGCGCGGCCGATTGGTGAGACTGACCCAAGGACCACGTGTGAAACACATGCACCAAACAGTTCACTCCACGCGAGAACTCTAATCCATGAGGGCGGCAGAAAACCGAGATGAGAAAGACTACAGCTAACAGCTCGGTAACCTTGGCAAAAGCATTTCCTTTACCATCCAACATCAAGAGGGTAAATCGCAAGACGCAGTGCCCTCCACCCGACTCTATATACTGTTGGAATCACGTGTATGTAAGTATGGGTGAGCTCTACCTGCGGGAGTCAACCACATGGGTGTGCTATGAAGGAAAAAGACACTCTGTAAAAAATAGCCCTTGTATTCATGAACAGCAAGGCGCATACAGATATTCAGATGCCAGGCTAAAGACCGCGCTACATAGCTCATGGTCTGCATACCATTTTAGTCTAGTAGGAATATGCCTGATGTGATGACAGAGAACCTTGACAGGAATGCCTTCTAATGTTGCGTAGGCCTTGACCATGACCACAGGGGAGTCTGGCGAGTTGTATTTGTAGACTTTGATGGTTGCCTGATCCACCGTCAGCTCCCACATGGGATCTGACGAGTCATGAGGCTCCTTCTCTTCCAAGAACTGCATTTCATAAGATCCTCTGAACAGGTTGAGGCAGCGCACGCACGTGCATGGACTGGGTTTCATGAACTGTGTAGAAATACAGATTCCGTGTTATTTACACTGATATCCCCCTTTTAATCGCACATGGGCGTTTGGTGCTTCAGTCTCGTGTCGAAGTTGACCAAGTCCTCGTATGACTTGAACAGACGGGCAGGTCCTAGCAATACAGAAGAGGGAATCAAACAGGTGCAGAAAAAATCATGAGTGAAAAGGTCATGGCCTTTCGATTGTCACCGATGAGGACACCCCAACTAAAAGAAACAGCAGCGCATATTAGGAGCCCTGTTAATCCTGGGGCTCAACGAACTCCTAAAAAGCACAGCTGAGCCGAAAAGGGTACATGGCATGTCACGAAGGGAAAAAACGCGATTGCTTCATCTCTTATTTTCTGTGCATGAAAAGATTCAGTTGTTTCTTGACGCGAAAAGCGGGCAAGTGCATGCTAATCTCTCTCCAATTTCGGCTGATCGGCTCAACTCGTCTCGACACATCCCCCGGTGATGAGGTATCCCACGCACCCTTTTGAGGCCCCAATCCCCAATAGGAACCCCCCCCGCCAGTCTCGGATCCCTTGCCCACCCTCTGTTGGCTTTTTTTCGAGGCGAGTCGATCGTTTAGAGCGCACCAAGTCCTTCTCTGGTGCGACGCACGACAGACAGACAGCGGCAGTGTGCACCCTTCCAGATGAGCGAAAAGGCCTCTTGCAAGCTAGCCGAGGCCCCTTTCTAGCCAGCAATGGGAGTTTCACGCACCCTACCCCCATGCTATGTGGCCCCGATTATCGGAAGCTGCTGTACAGTCCCCTGCATGCACACGTGTAGAGCCTAGGCTACGTCTCGCTTACCAGGGGGAGGCACAGAAGCCCCAATAGCTTTGGGAGCTTCCGGCAGTGCTGCACTGCGCACGCTTTTGCTAGGAGGTGCAGGTGTCTGACGAAGCGTAGCTGAACGGTAACCTTCTAGGGAGGTATCCGGGGGTAGAGCGACATTGAATTCGCTGTTGGGCTTCAGGTCGCCGGAGTTAATCTGCAGACACATACACGAAGGGAAGGCGTGAAGGCTAGACGAAGGCGCTCAAAAGGCCGATTGGCGGATGTAAGAGATCGGAGCCGGCCATATCCTTGAACAAGGCCAAGCGCCTTAGAGGGCCCACTATACACACAATCAACCGAAAGCAGAGCGAACGGGGGAACGGCCTCTTCGAAGAAAAAGCGGCAGGTACTGCGGTGTGGAGCTACACGCACACCGACGCTTTCGCGCAACCCTGCAAAGATTGTACTGTCTACCTCAGGAGGCAGCCATCCCGCCTCTTCTTTTCGGAAAGATGGCCTGTCTTTCACAGCCCCCCAAGGACGAAAATCACTCCCTCGCGGAAGAACGACTCTTCGCTTCCTCCCTCTCCTCTCGCTGCTGCCCTCCCACCCAACTCCCAAGTACCTTCGTCAGCTCCAACAGTTCACTGTCGAAAGAGGAATACTCGCCCTCCTCCCCACTGAGCTCGTCTTCGGAAGTCTGATTCTTGCTCTGCGACTCCTGAGACGTTTCACTGCCCATTCCTCCCATTGGAGCGTCACCCCGCCAGGCTGCAGCCGAATATGCAGGCAAGAGGCAGCGTACGCGCCAGATCTAGACCCTATCTAGGCCTTAGGCCAGAGCTTTGAAGGAGCCACCCTGGGAAATCCGCCTCATTTAGCATGGACGGCCTGCTGCCTGCCAGCTCCCTTCTGGCCTGACAGCCGAGTGGTGTGTGAGCAGCGATCACCTTGTACCAGGTCTCCCCCCTTCATGACGTGCCGCTGCACTTGCTTGCTCGCGTCCGCGCAGAGAATCGCGTTCTGCTCCTTCTCTGCCTCCTGAGGAGAGAGAGAGGAAAGAGAGAGACAGGCGCGAGCAGCAGCAGCAGCAGCGCAGAGACGCAGCCTTGACTAGGCACCCTTCCGTCCGGCGGAACCACGAGAGAAGACAAAACAGAAACGAAAACAGAAACGCTTGCACGGCTGCCACGAGCCGAGAAGCGAGGTGTGTGGACGCCGACAGAGGCTCAGGGAGCAGAGGAACAAGAGCGAATGGCGTGTGCAGCGCTTTACGGGCTTTTGTCGCCAAGCAGAAGTAGCCCTCGCGGATTTGAAGATGGCCATGACTGCATCATCATCCAGCAACGTCTGCATGCGATCGACGACTGGAGGGAATCTCTTCCTAAGCGCACAAACGGCATCAAAGCCAGACGCCCTACCTGCTGCCTTGCTGCTCGACGGCGCCAGCTTCGAAGCCGAGTGGCATGCCACTTGGAGGCACAGGCTGAAGCGCGGGGAGATTAGGCCGAAAGCAGAGGGCTGCAGCGCAGGCACTCGAAGAGGTGCATCAGCGGGCTGCATGCCCTATTGCCTACCTGAGAGAAACAACACACTGCGTGCACACTTGGCAGACCAAGAAGCACATCGAGATCTCGCTTCGCGTCATTTTTCGAAAGTTGAGCAGGAAGTAATCCAGATAGTGCCACAAGCACTGGCCCACGTCATCCCTTCGCCTGCGCAGCAGCAGACAGGCGCAAGAGCACGCAACCGCGATTGTGCGCGATGCTGCTCGCCAGAGCCCCCCCTGCCGCTTCTGGGTTGCCAGCCTATAAGTGAGGCGGACGGCCGCGTGGGGGGGGGGAAGGTTACGCTAGAGTCGAAATGCATGCGGCCTTTGGGGCTGCACACAGTCAGTGCAGCTGTAGGGGGTGTTTGCAGCGATTGTCGCCGAGGGGTGTTTGCTGACAAGAAATGATACAGAAGCTTCAACTGCGATCGGGCCGTTTTCGACGACCCGCCAAGTCGCGTGAGGACCTGCACGCAAAAGCGCACACGCGGGCAGCCCCCTCACTTCCGCCGCTCTTCCATGCATGAAGCCTTACTGGAGCCTCACAAGCCAGCATGGTGCCATGGACAGAGAGGCTTGACTTCTCTCACCTGGTATTCCATAACGACTTTGAAGATGAGCTGCAGTTGCGACTGGCTCGTTGCGAAGTGGTAGTTCGCCCATCGCATGAGATTGTCTATCCGGCGCTGCGCGCCCCCAAAACCACAGAAACGAAAGGGACAGGAAAGTGCTGCACACACAGGCCGCTCAGAGGCGTTGGCTGGAGGCTGCTGCTTCTCGCTAGGCGTTCAGAGGGCGGCCTGTGTGGGTGGTGGGGGAAGGAGGCGAAGGCGGGGGGAGGAAGCGAAGGGGGGAGGGGGGGGAGGCGCGTGCGTGGGCCCTCCTACAAATGGCGAGCGGCTGCACTCTCGACAGGGTTGCATGCGGTCCTAGCAGCGCCTGTTTGCGCGAACACAACACCTAGAGGCTTATTTACACTCGAGGGCTAGGGGTAAGAATCAGACCCGCTGGTTCTTCGCCGCCGACTGCCTCCGTCGGATGCGGCCCATGTCGTTTGCAAGAGACAAGGCGAATCCAGCGAGGCCCCCAAACACGAAGCCCAGGGCCATGACGATCGGCCCCCACGCCATGAGGAGTACGCAGGAGCCTGCAGAGAGAGAGAGATATATATATATATGCAGAGAGAGAAAGACATAAAGTGATACAGAATATATATATATTTACACGCAGACAAACAGATACAGAATATATCTATATATACAGGCAAACAGATACAGAATATATCTATATATACAAAGAAACAGATACAGAATATATCTATATATACAGACAAACAGATACAGAATATATCTATATATACAGACAAACAAATACAGAATATATGTATATACACACAGACAAACAGATACAGAATATATCTATATATACAGACAAACAGATACAGAATATATATATATGCAGACAAACAGATACAGAATATATCTATATATACAGACAAACAGATACAGAATATATATATATATATATACAGACAAACAGATACAGAATATATATACACAGAAGAACAGATACAGAATATATATTTACACGCAGACAAACAGATACAGAATATATATATATATATATACACAGACGAACAGATACAGAATATATATATACACAGACATACAGATACAGAATATATCTATATATACAGACATACAGATACAGAATATATCTATATATACAGACAAACAGATACAGAATATATATATATATATATATATATATATATACAGACAAACAGATACAGAATACATATATATATATACAGACAAACAGATACAGAATATATAAATATACACACAGACAAATAGATACAGAATATATATTTACACGCAGACAAACAGATACAGAATATATATATATATATACAGACAAACAGATACAGAATATATATATATATACAGACAAACAGATACAGAATATATAAATATACACACAGACAAACAGATACAGAATATATATATACATATACACGCAGACAAACAGATATATATATACACAGACATACATATGTAGGGCCGTACGGATACAGATATATACAAAGACATACATACACATGGAAGCACACGCACATATACACAATGCAGACACACACAGCCATACAGATACCAAAAGAGCCGGACAAAAAGCTCTCCCCGAACGCCTGATGAAGGGAAGCCCAACGGGGACGGGAAGCAGGGGCATCCAGTAGTGACGGCGAAGAAGAGTCACTTGCCTAGCGCGCCGTTGATAGTCCACTCAGTGGAAGACGTGCGAAAAGGAAAGAGACGTTGCTCTTGCTTTTTGTAGGCCAAATCGAATTCCTCGCTATCCTCGATGTCAGCCACTGCCTCATCAAGCCTGTCGCTCCAGTAGTCCAAGTACCTGAGCGCAGCGGGCGAACACAGAAGACGGCGAACGGAGAAGGGATTCTGCGCGGATCCGCAACGCTTTGATCATTTAGCTGCGAACGCTCGTATAGACGAAGCAAGGCGCGGTGCAAGCACCCGTGATGCAGGCCAGCAGAACACCCGCCGAATGCCTTAGAAAGGACTGCCTCAAGGGGGCATGCATCCAGATGAGAGAAAGCTCCAACTGTGGCAGCCCTCATGCGTGGCTTCGCATCGAACAAGCAGAGAACGGAGATATCCCCCCGTTCTTCCCCCCGATCGTGCGCGGTAGACCTTCTCCTTGAAACGACATGACTGACGGGACTGGACGAGGCTGTCAATCGAGGCATACCCGTTCTGTACCCTGTTTCTCATCTACCTCTCCTTCCTGCCCTGTTTGCTCGTGCTCCTTCTGCACTCTCTCTCTCTCTCTGCTTCCTGCATTCTACGAGAACACCCCTGGGAAGTCTACAGGGAGGGCGTCGCGTGTATCTCTAGCGCGTCCCAGCGGCCACTCCGGAGTTGCGTTCTTTCGGATGCAGTGCAATTTCTCTCACCCGCGAGGAATTGCAGTGGTGGTGAGAAGGTCTTCTTTAGCCTTGGAGGAAACGCTCTTGCTCATCGCCTTGTTCATGAGGGGGGACCTGCCGCGGCACCCATTCGAGGCAGACGCCTTCTGACCAGTCGATTGCATCTGACCCCCTTCAGATTCTGCAGATTCCCCATTAGGGCGTTTCTTGGCGCTGTGCGTTGAAGGAGGAGAGTTTGCCTCTTGCCGTGTTGTCTTGGCGGAGGTGCCCTGCCCGCAGGCGTGCTGATCCTCCGAAGATTTTATGCCCTTCATGACGCCCGTGGCGGAGCTACAAGACGCCTGCCCTGCCGACTCTGGAACCTGGGCCATTTCTGACTGGTGCGGAACGGGTGTCAAAGCGCAGGGTGTATCGGCGAGACGTTGGAAAGCCGTTTTGCAGCGGCAGCAGTTGCTGCCGCTGCCGCTACGGGTGCTGCTGCACCGTATGGTGGGGCAGGCAAAAGAGGAGGCGAAGCAATACGGTGGTTTCCGACTCACTGGAACCCGAATCAAAGCGATGAACGGTAGCTGCTCGCGCCGTCGGGCGTTTCTCGAAGTCAGGGGGGAGTGCCAGGAGAAATTGAAACTAGCTCAGGCTGACTCAAAGAAATTAGTGTCTACATGCCCACATAAAATCCAGAAAAGAGGCTCACTTAATGGCCAAAGATTCTCTGGCGCCGCTGCCCACGTCTGCGGCTGGGAGAACATACCAGTGAGGCGCTGCAGCAGCCAGAGTGGTAAGCAGGATCACAGCACATCGACAGCATATATAGCTCTCTTCCTTCTCATTGTGTGTATGTCAAATTGCAATAAATCCACTAAGAGTATTTGCTGACGAGGTGAACTTTCGAAGAACCTTCTGCATGAGCCATCTTCCTTCCCGTATTCGCTGCTGCAGCCGCCACTGTGCCGCAGTTGTCGCGTGGCCTTATGTATATGTGGGTACTTCAAAAGACTGGTAAACGGAAACGCAAAGGCGCAGACTCGGATACTTTAGTGAATTAGCATAGGGGAAGCCCCCCGTCCCAAAGTCCACTGACCAAGCATGGTCTGTTTTCTGCCTGTCTCCCTCTCTGCCTCCAAAAGTGTGTGATTCACTGATGAAATGAGGAGCTGATTCCGGTGCGAATAAGCGTGAAGAGATTTCAGCGAACAGCCGCATTCCACGCCAGTTGCTATGTACATCAGGGATCCGCTGCACATCGAGAGCATGTGCAACTAAGAGGAACAATCATGGCACTGCCTCTCCCCCTCTATGCTAGTAGCGATAACCCCTTTCTCCGGTACTCTTTGAGGCGCTGCTGAGTCGCAAGACAAAAATTCAGGTAGAACTGATATGCTTGGGTCATGGCTGTTGTACGTGGTGCTCTGCCAGTGCTTTTCCTGTGGCTGTGCGGTGCCCCACTCTCCCCAAGCCCTTTGAGCAGTCTAAGGGGGAAAGGCCTTTCCAGCCTTGTCTTTCAAGGCGGCTCTTTCACGTGCAAGAGTGTATCAAGCAAAGCTACACTTAGACCCGTTTTTGGTACACCCGTTGTTAAGCGCCATCTAAGGTGTCTGTAGGAAGACACTGGACGTCGGACTCAGTAAAAACTTTATAAAAAGTTGTTGGCAGCTTCCAGAAAGGCTCACGCCTTTCTTATACGCAAAGCTCACACTACTTGACATGAGGAAGGGGGAGAGCTAGTGTGGGTGTAGCTGCCCCTTTCAAGCACTCCGAACATTCATAGCTAGTTGCACATAGTACCTAAGCACATATATATATACACGAACCACATTTCGTCTTTAACTGTCGAGCTATCAGTAGTCTGCAATGCTAGGCCGTACGAAGAGACAAAACCAATCGATTCTTTCTTAGATTCGTACAGCGATACAACCACTGTAGCAGAGAGTACCCAAGTGTAGCTTGGCCCTCCTCATTAGTTATATGTAGCTCAGAAGTACTTAAGAGCTGACTAACTAGCATGGCTTGTCGCTCTTAAGTACTGTCGAGTTGCGCTAGCTCGGCATGCCAATTTGTGTGTGCGTGTGCGTGCAATTTGTGTGTGTGTGTTATGCGTGTGTGTGCGTTAGATGCTATGTGAAGCCTGTTTGGGGGACTATGGTGCCTACATTGTGCAGTAACGCGCACCCTGGCGGCCATTCTCCCCTTATGTTGGAATTGTGGGCGGCGTAGGCTGTGGATGGAAGGAGCTCGTTTGCGAAGCACTTGGAAACTTTCTACTGAGTCTTAACTAGGCCTGGTGTGAAACGTCTCGATACGTGAAACCTTAGATGGAGTTACAAAAAATCCTTTGTAAAGGCTTCATAGAGGGCACACCTCGCACGCCGTCACCTTTCCCACGCGGCACACAGGAATGCCCGGGCTCTTCCGAGCGTTGCACCGGTCTGCAGGTGGTGGCTCCTCCGCAATGTAATATTCTCTTTGCAGCATAGCATAAGCCGATAAAGCAATGACAAGTAGGCTAGTGAACCTAACGCCAGGTGCAGTGGGCTAAGCTATACCCCAGAGTTTCCTTCTACAACATATGTATTTAATGGGGCATTTGAAGATAATCGACTGCTTGGTTTGCTTCTTTGTACCTGTTGTTTGATGCAGAGTGCTGTTATCTCGACACAAGAAGGCGCAGTGTTGCACGCATGCGCATTAGATGCTATGTGCAGCTAGCTGCAGAACACACACAGAGCCTAGAGGCTTAAACTACGCGTGCCCTAGCTGTCCCTCCTCCCTCATCTCGGCGATTGGGTCAAAAGAGGAACAGCTCATGCATCAGGCTCTATTTAAGGCCTTTGTAGGTAGAAATATAATTTCACTCACTCTGGAAACCTGAAGGAGTATGGCAGAGATAAGGAGACGCCACGTTCTCCTTAAGTAAGAAAAGCACCTACTTCCGGACTTGATACAAACCATTAGACAAAATTATTGAGCGTCCTTCCAAAAAGTGCTGCGTATATTTCCTGCTCGCCCCCCTCACGGTTCAGATTTAAGAAGAGAGAAACAGCCAAGGAGCGTGTAGCTACACTCTGTAAGCACTTCGAGCAGTCACAGGTGGTTGGACCCGGCATCCAGCGCACACGCGCAGAAAACTGATTCTAGGCGCATTGAATGAACTCTACATTTCGAGAAATAGCGTAAACAGGCACCTAAAGCCGAAAGGTCAGTGTACAACTAATTTAAACTCGATTAAAGTGGTATGATAGACAGTGCCTTAGTGTAGCTTGGCGCTTTGCGCTCACGCGCACACAGAAGGACTTGCCAGAAGGGTTTTCTCTCAATGCGTTACCTGAGCCGCGCGAGCTGGCGGTGCAACTGAGAGGGTCCTTCAAAATAAGATGAAGCTAGTTCTGTTTCCTGCTCGGCGGCTAGCAGTGAGAAGGAAACCGCTGCATGCAGCGGTTCGAGGCAAAGAAACACCCACCAGGGGGGGCACTGTGTGCGCAGTGCATAGTGCTGCATTGTAACGTTACATACACAACAGGAATATCATACAACACATAAGAAGTGCCATGAAACTGTTTTCCGAAGTTTGGGAAGATTGGGTGCACCCACAGACACACACACAACGCACCCTCGACTGCGACAGCGGCCGACTGACTGCTCCGCGTGTAGGAAGGGAGGACACAACAACACGCCCCATGGAAGACCACTGTCGGCTTTCTCGGCAAAATAAGACTCAATCAAGCGTGACTATTTGGCTAAAGGATTAGTCATCAGGAAGGAAAGGGGGAAAGTAGCACATCCTTCGTTTGCAGCTCTCACCGAACGCGCCCTCATGCTTTCGCCATCTGGATCTTAGGACTGCATACTCTCTCCGGTCTCTGGTTCTCTCACTAGAGAACAAATTCCTGCATGGCAGATGAGTTCCCATGCATCATGTAGCAGGGACAGGGGCACTAATGAAGAATTTGCCAACACACGCATTCCTGAGTGCTATTTACCGCGGAAATTACACCGCGTCGATGGCGGCTGGCGAACTGTTCGCCTCCAGTGGCGCATTCTCGCGGTTATCCAAGCGTCTTCTTTTGTATTTTTCGCTCGCCTTGCCGCCCTAATAGTCTTTCTTCTCCTGATCACTGAAACCTTTGGCCTCTCGCCTCCCATAGGGCTCTCGCTCACCCCAGAGAGTTGCACTTCGACGCTTGAACCTCAGAGATTCCTCTGCACTCCCTCTCCTGCTCCCACTCCACGTGCTCCTTCTGCCTCCGGAGGGATGCCGTTTTGACCTTCATTCTTTCACAGCTGCGGTGACGCGCATCGCCTCTCGACTTTGAAAGAGTTTCCTCCTGAAGGAGGTGCCACGCAGGAGGAGGCATTGCCTGCGCATTTCTCCGGACGCCTCCCCTCCGTCCCGCCCTTTTCCAGTCTTCTCTCTCTCTATCTCGCAGTTTCGCATCGACAGAGGAGTCTCCCTGCGGGGGTGTTTTTGCACTCGGGGGTGACCAGCGTCTTCGCCCTTCCCTCTGTCTTGACCTCCGCAATGGCTCCGCAGCCTCTCGAGCCTGACAAAGCCTCCCCGGGGGGAAACCCCTCAGAGTCGTCTCCACGGATGCCGCCTCGAGGAGGCACAGATGCTCCTTTTCCGGGGAGGGGAAGCCTCGCTGCCGGTGTAGAGACCTCGCCCTTCTCTGTGTCGATTCCGCGAGCCGACGTCGTGTGCGAAGGACTGTTTCTCTCTCACGCCCAGTACCGCATACAGTGGAGCGACTTGGGGAGGCTCCACACGATCGAGCGCCGCTTCAGGGAATTCGTGAAACTCCACAGCGAGCTGCAGAAGGCTCTCTCGGAGGCGCAGCACTGCGCGACGACCGCCCCCAAGACGCCTAGAACGGAGGCAGCGGGGACTGCTTTCCTCGCAGGAACGGCCGACAGCGGCGTGCTCCAGCCAGGAGCGCCTGCGCGCATGCGCAGCAGCGATCGCAGGGCTGATGCTGCCTCAGCCGCAGGAGCGGAAGAGACCAACGGGCAAGCGGCGCAGCCGCAGGGGGCGGGCAGCCGCAACGCCTTGTCTTGGCTCTTCTCCGTGCTGGTCGGAAAATGCGGAGGGGAAGAGCCAGCAGAGGGTTCTTACGCGGCGCTCCCTCCAAAGAGCGTTTTGAGCTTTCAAGGTCCTGCCTTCATCGAGCAGAGGCGGCGGCAGTTGGAGCGCTATTTGCGACTGTTGCTGCAGCAGGAGCAAGTGCTGCAGGCGAAGCCTTTGTGGGATTTCTTGGGAAGCAAGGGGAGGGAGGCACAGGCAGTAGCCCTCTTCTTCTGCTGCAGCACAAGACACATGCTGTCCAAAGGGGATGCGGAGCAGCAGCAGCGCCGCCTCGATCGTGCTCTGCAGGCTCTCCAAGCGATGCTCAGCGAGAGTCTCGCCCCTCGCGAGAAGGGCGGCAATAGCGGCGTAGTTCCTTGGCGTCTCGCTCACCCCGATCTCGTCAAGCGCTTGCTGGACCTCGTTGCGGAACCGTGTCGCTTGCACTTCCAGGTGCAGCTGCGGGTTGTCTGTCTGTTGCTGCTGCTGCTGAAGAAGAAGCGACTGCAGCAGGAGCAGCAAGGGCAGCAGCAAGTGCAGCACGCTCCCTCGCCTGATACGGTCGCCGGGCAGGCGCTGTGCGTGCTGTCTGAGGGGGAGGCTTTTTCGAGGATCTTGGCGCTCTTGGAAGAGGCGCTCTCAGCTCTTTCCCGCCTCTGCCAACCGTTCGTAAGCGCCCTCTCCTTGCAGTCCAAGAACTTGTCTGTTGCCGCGAAAGCGACGCATGCAAGCCTTTCGAGAGGCGACTCAGCAGTGCCTGCCAGACTCCCCATTCGCGAGGCTGTGCATCCAGCTACAGCGAAGTGCAGCCGAGAAGAGAGCGGCTCAGAAGCCCCCCTTCGCTCGATCGGCAGTCCGAAGGCGCCGGAAGCCGAAGAGGCGGAGCGAGAGAGCTCCAGAGACGCCTTTCCGCTCGCGGATGCCTCGCTGCTGCTGTGTCTGATGGACTGCAGCAGCAGCTTCCTCTGCAGATTTGCCAGTGCGAGACCAGAGGAACTGCTGGCTTTCATCCGCCGCTCCGACGGTCTCTTTCGACTCCACAGCCTCCTCCAGCGCTCTGCAGGGAAGTGCAGCACTCCCGCCTCCTGGGAAGCCTCCCTTGCCCCTCAGCAGCAGCCGAATCGCGATTCTGCCGCTGCAATTCGGTTGGGAAGTTCGCCTAGCAGCAGAGAGTTCTCCGGAGAGGCGCTGGACTGCAGCAAAGGATCCTTCGCCGCATACTTGGGCAGTGAGCTGAGTTGCAGCAGCGGCAGCAGCAGCGACGAGGGGGGGAGGGGGGAGAAAGCGACGGCAGCAGCCTGCGCGTCCTCCGCCTCTGCTGCTGCGGCTGCTACTCCTGCTGCTGCAGCGAGACAACGGAGGCATCGCAAGCTCGAGGGTATGGCACGTCGCTTGCTGCTGCTGGCTTCCCCGGCTGTCTGCTCCGCCTTCCCGTCCTCGAGCTTCCACAGAGCTGTCTGCGCTGCTCGAGCAGCAGCGGCTCAGACTTTTCCCTCGCAACGGCTTGTGGGAGAGACTTCGACCGACGATGCAGTCGGCGCTGGCGAGCGTTCCCCAGAGGCGGATAGCGTGTGCTTAGAGCAGCACTGGCTTACGCATCCACTGGAACGTTGTCACGGGCAGCAGCAGAGCCTTCGGGAGGCTGCTGTGCGCAGCTTTGCCTCCACTCTCTCTCCCTCGACTCTGGGGTGGGGTTGTCTGGACGCGGCGTGCGGTCGGCTGCATGAAACTGTGGCGTTGATCCTGTGGCGAGCGATGCCTCTTGTCGGGGTTCAGACGGTAATTTCTTTGCAGCCTGCTGCCTGCGCGTAGAACTGAAAGGGGGGAGTAAAGGGGGGGGAAAGGGGGGAGAGCGGTTTTGCGGGATGCCTTAAGTTTCTGCGAATGCTTGAGGGTACTTCCGTGTTGAGATACACATATAGACAGATCTGTATGCGCCTACAGGGGTATGTATGCTGGCTTTACTGCGGCCGAAAGGGGGGGGCTTCCCGCATCTGCATTTTTTGCTGCTGTTTCTGCTGCTACACCTGTCGCCGCCGCTACTGCGGCTCTCCTGCTCTGCTGTTTGCGCTTTATTTGTGCGTGCCTAGGCTTTAACCATGCCACGCTCCACTGGACTGGATGTGCTGTCGCTGCTCTACTGCTGCGCCTCCTCCACGACAGCCCGTCTCTTGGCTGGCCTTTCTCTCTCCTGGCTGCTGCAACAACGCCGCTTTTGTTGCGAGCTACAGCAGCAGCCGCTGCACTCGGAAGTGCAGCAGCAGCTCCTAACGCTGCTCCACGGAAGCGGACGCCTCCACAGGCCTGCCTCTGCCCTTCTGAGAGACCTCCTGCGTTGGCAGCAACAGCAGCAACAGCGCCAGAGCGGCTTGCCTGCGGAGGGGGAGCTGCCTGAAGCGCAGAGGACTGTGGAGGCTTCCCAGCAGCAACTTGCGAGGGAGGGAGGGAGGAGTTCTGAAGCAGCGGCTGCCGTTAGCGCACTTCCTCTTTTGGTCATTCTCAACGCGCTTAGAGCTCCCAAGTGGAAGCAAGGAGTAATACGCTAAGCTTAAAGCCATGAGCCTTGTGTTCCCTTGTGCCATGCGTGACGCAATAGCGGCGGTTTGGCAGTGCGCAAGTGCCGGTTACCGATATGCGAAGCCTTGCATAGAGGCTGCTCGCTTTTTAGATGCCTTAGCTACTCAGAGTGCCGATACGGCACATGCAGAGAAAGCCTCATCGAGGAAGGGGAGAAGGGGGAGGCGTGGAAGCGAGCTGCTTTCGCGGTGAGCTGTGTGTGTTGCTGCCTCTGACTGCTTGCTCTCAGCTCGTCTCGACCGCCATCGACGCGTTGTTCCTCCGCTATCTGCTTCAGCCGCAAATGGTAGCGCCCCTAGCAGATCTCCTAGGTCGGAGTAGCGGCGGCAGCGCATTGCCAGCGCCTTTGGATGGGGAGAAAGCCGCGAAGAGTGGCTCTCCGGAATACCGGGTGGCTCTTTCGAAGCGGCTACCCAAAGCGCCAGCTCACACGGAGGCTGCTGCCTCCTGCGCGGTCAGCCTTGGGCAGGAGAGCGACTCGTTTGGAGAGGCTGCAGAAGAGGAAGTGCCTCTTGCTCACCCCGGGAGCGAAGAGGCCTCTCCGAGCACGATCTCAGTCCGCCTCCCCTCGTCCTCCTCTTCCTCGCAGCACTTATGGGAGACGGAAATCGCCTTCTTCGTGTGCTGGCTGCTCGCGGTGGCTGCAACGCGCTGCAACAGCGAGTTCTCGCGGCAGCAGGAGCAGCAGCAGCACCAGCGGCGACAGTCTGCTGTGTTGCAGCGGCTGCAGCAGGCCGCTCAAGAGGGAAGCAGGAGTCTGCCAGATCGCTTGCAGGGATGCGCCGATGCAGAAGCTCCGTGTCGCGGCAGTGGAGAAGAAGTACAGCGCCTCTCGAAAATCTGCGAACTTCAGCGCCCGCAAAAGGTCGTTGAAGAGAGCTTTCTCGGAAGCCATAAGGGAGGCTTGACTGCGGATGTGAGCTTGAGCACCTGCGCCGACGAGGAGCTGTACGGAGCAGAAAGTTTCTCGCTTTTTGAGATTCCGGAGGGGGGGGAAACAGGGGGCCCCCCCCCCTTGGGCCCCCGGAAAGAAGACGGTGTGGAGGGGCCCCTGTTGGGGGCCCTTGCCCAGCAGCTGCAGCACAGCAGCAGTATCACCGTCCAGCGCCTCGCGGCGCTTTGTCTTCTGTGGAGCCCGTCGTGGTGGACGCGCGTTGGTGCTCTCGCCGCCTCCTCGCGTCTTCACCAGCACGCGGAAGGGAGCCTTCGTAGTGCGTCGCATTGTGACGGTACGGCTGCTGAAGGGGAAGCGGCCGAAGGCGAAGCTTGGCTTGCCCAGGCACTGTCGTTCTCTGGCGAAGCGCAGGATGCAGACGCGCCACGAACTGCGCCGTCCGAAGCTGCGAAGGAAGGAGGAGGGCGACAGCCAGCCTCAAGACTCAGGAATTCCCTGCAGCCAAGACTTTCTGCACCAGCCGCCTTGAAGTTGCTGCAGGTGGGGATGGACGGCGAGGGGGCTTCGTGGGCCCCTCGCGCGCACTTCTTGCGGCTGCATGTGGAGCTGGTGCTGCTGCACCAGCTGCTGGAGGAGGAAGCGCACTTTGGGCTGCAGCTGCAACAGCACCAGCGGCTGTTGCAGCATCGACTGCGGCTGGCAGCAAGTCGAGGCGCTGCGCTGCCCGATGCCTTCCAGCAACAGCTCTCCACGCACACGCGAGGGCGTCATCCGCCGCAGCCTCAGCGCACCGCGATGGAGGGGGAATTCTCGGGGAGGCTTCAGAGCGCTTCCTGGAGCTTGAATCAGGCTGCAGAGCCAGACTGTCTTGCGTACGCGGTGGGCAGCAACCAAGAAGGCGGAGCAGATCCAGAGGCAGAGGACGGCCTCTCAGGGAGCCTTGAGGGCTGCAAGCTCCGCCTGCTGGACGCCTCTCAAGCTTGCGCATCCCTGGGAGCAGTCCGCCATCGCATGCAGCGACAGCTCATCCTGCAGTGCTCCTTCATCGAGCTAAACCGAACGCAGTGGGAAACTATGGTGAAGCTCCTGTGCCGCAGCTGCACTCCTTTTGCGCGGCTTTTCGTGCTGTTGCAGCCCTGTGGGTGTCTGCCTGCTTCGTTTTGTGTGTGTGAGCTTCTCTTTCCCTCTCAGAACGCCTTGTCTTTCGCTCGACGTAAGGCTAATTCTTGGGTTCCTCTCCGTGCGCGCCTGGGGATGCGTGCGGGGATGCTGCCTTGTCTGCGCAGAAACTCCAAACACTCAGCACAGAGCAGCTCATAGCTCCGGAGGTGCTGCCCCTCTTCGTTTCCGCCGCTTCTCTGGAAGAAGAGGAAAGAAAGGCTTCTGACGCTCTCGCTGCCGCCGAGGCAGCAGCGGCTCAAAGCGCAAAAGCCCTCCAGCAGCAGCAGCAGCAGCAGCTCGAGACGCAACAAATGCTGCAAGGCAGCTTGATCGAGCAGCTGAACCTTCAGAGGAAAGTGCAGTGCCACCGAACCCAGTTCGCAGATATTCAGCAGGTTCGCGGCAAGCATGCCAACTAAAGGGCCCTCGCAGAGTCTCTGTCTTCTCTTCTGCTACGCCTTGTGCATTCCCCGCCAATGCCTCTGCCGCTCGGTTGGCCACTTCGCTTCTTCAGATTGGCGCAGCCGTCGCAACTGCATGCGTGCATGCTGAGGAGATATTTTCCGCGGCAGAGGCACTTACCCCTCAACACGCCGCATGCATTTCCGAGCACCCGCCCCTCCCGGCTGGCTGTTACTGATGCTAAAAATCTTGAGGCTTCTTCTTGCTGCTCGTGCGGCTAGCTAAGGCAGCATGCAGTGTGTGTGTGTGTTTGTGTGTGTGTGTGTATGTGTGTGTGTGTGTGTGTATGTGTGTGTGTATGTGTGTGTGTATTTGATGCCCTGCGGCGTGTAGTGGTCGTATTGCGTCTGTGACAGCGCCTTGCAGTGAATCCTGCAGCCTTCTTGTGAGGCTCCAGCCGTGGGGTTTGCTGTTGCCTGTTGGTGCCGCAGGTGATGGCTGCAGCACCCGAACGCAGGCGCCAGCTGCTAGAGCAGCTGAAGCACAGGCAGCAGCTGCTGCATCATCTGCGCTGTTTGCTGGAGAGGGAAAATGCTAGAGTGGCAGAGGCACACGAGCTGCTGCAGCGAGCAGCAGCGGACGAGCGACTCGCACGCGACTGCCGCCTCTCCTTGGCAGCTGTCCAGGTGAGAGAGGAGCGCATTCTTTTGCGTGTGGCTGCATGCCTTTTCGCGGGGAGGGGGGAAGGGGGGAGGCTGGCGGGGCACACTTTAATTTGTGTGCGATTCATCGACTGAGAAGACGTTAAAGCTTACGCGAAACTCCGCGCGCAAGAGAGAGGGAGAAACAGAGGGAAAGAGAGAGAAAGAGAGAGGGAGAAACAGAGGGAAAGCGAGAAAAAGAGAGAGAGAAGGAAATAGAGAGAGAAAAAGAGAGAGAGAAAGAGAGAGAGCACGCATGACATTTCTTGGACTCTCTTGGGGTTTTATAGAGAGCCTTCCTTCGCAACGCACTTGGCATTGCATTCCCAGTGAATGCCGTAGCAGCCGCGGCAATGAAAGCAGCAGTAAACGCAGCAGTGATGCGTGCCTCGTTCTGATGCATGGGGTGTTGTGCGTGTCTGATGGGGGAATTTCTTTCTTATGCTTTGCTGTCATGTGCGCGGCTTCTCAGGCGGTGGAGTCTGCACTGCAACAGAAGGATCTTAGCGGTTGCTCGTGGACTAGCGGTGCCTCCCTGCATGCTGCGATAACTGGCCTCTTGGAGGCACCACTAACGGAAGAGTTGCATGGCCAGATTTCTGCACTTCTTGCTTCTGCAAGTGGCGGAAAGCACGAGGATATGCGCGAACAAGTAGCGGCTCTAAAGGCGCTGTTGTCTGACATCTGTTGGAAGGTGCAGGGGCTTCTGCGGAATATGCAGCAGCAGCAGCAGGGAGAAGGAGCAGCTCCTGCTCCCATAGACGCTGCAGATCCATCCACTGCTGCTGCTGCAACGGCTGCAACGGCTGCAACGGCAGCTGCGACTGCGGAACGCACCGCAACAGCTGCCTTTGCGCGGCTGAAGGACGCCTTGACAACTCGCGAGGAGGCAGCGAGACAGGCGGAGCTGAATGCCCAGCGGCAGCAGCACCAAATACAGCGGGCTGAAAAGGCGATTGAAAGCCAAACAAGTCCCTCGGTGCTGCATCAGAAGGCTGAGTTGATGTCGGAAGAGCTTAAACAGTGAGATGGCATGGCTCTGTCTACTGAGGCAGCATGCGGGTGCCCTCTACGGCAGCCCAGTTGTAGCATGCTGCCCGTTATTTTTCCGAAATCTCGCACGGTTCAGACTTTGAAAGTCGGTCTGGAGAGGGGACTGGCCTTCCCTCCTGTGTTTGCTCGACTAGCACACACACACACACACACACACACACTGTGTGTGCTCCCGCGGCTGTCGTGGCTGGGTGTTGCGTTTTCAGGGCAGAGGAGGCGTTGTGCGTTGCTGACCAGCGGCTGCAGCGATTGCAGCAGCAGCAGGAAGCGACTCGTCTGGCGCTAGAGGAAGCCTTCCAGCAGCAGCAAGCGCTGCAGCAGGCAGCATCTGCTCGTGCTGAGGCGCTGGCTGCGTGTAAGGCCAAAAAACACGAGGCCCTTCAAAAACTGGATGCTCTGCTGCTGCAGGCTGAAGCTGCCCTCAGAGAGCAGTGGATAGGCGCTATTCTGATGGAGAAGTCTCACCACTCAATGCGCTCGTTGCGACGGCGAGGAGACATCCTGCTTCTACAGGAGCAGCAAACAAGGCAGCAGCTGCAGCTGCACCTCAACAGAGCTGCTGCTGCAGTGAATACGTGCTCAGCCAGTCTGCAGTGTATTGATGACGCAGACATTTGCTGGCTCAGAGAGAGGCTGGGAGGCACTGCGGGAAGCTCCGCTGGGGCGGCGGCTTTTCACAAACTCGCAGCGGAGAGTCTTTAAACCCCAGCAGTGAAAGAGGGCCTTTGCGCAGAAGACTCGTGGAAAGGCAATTTTTTTGACCGACTTTACGAAACGGAAGCCGAGTAGAATCCCTGTGCTGCGCTGCCCAGGGAAGCGGAATGTGCGCACCAGGTGCTTCCCCACTATAGAGCGCCTTGGCTGTAGAAGGTGTAAAGGGTAGCACTCCTAGGGAGAAGGAGCATCGATGAAGTGCCGTTAGCGGGCTGCCTCTAGTGTATACTGGAGGGTGCAGGAGACGGGAAAACGTATTACATATGCCGTTTATTCCTGCAGTCTTTCTCTCCTTTGACTGCCCTGCCTGTACACTCCTGTAGTGTCGCATCATCTTTTCTCCAGTCTCCCATCTCCGCCACGTGCCTCTACCCACCTCAATGGCTCGGGTGCCCCGTGCGGCCTTTCTATCCTATTGAGGCAACTGCTATCTCACCCTTTCCGCTTTTGTTAAATTCCCCGCGTCTATGCGGCGCGTCGTGGCTTCCTGTCTAAAAAGAAGCCGTGTGTGCCTGTAGGAGCTCGGTCTTAGCCTCAGCCAACTACCTGCCTCGTCCTCATTTCTGGCGCATAGCAGACTCTAGAAGGAAAGTATACTCCACAAGGTACCAGTCAGAGAAATTTAGGCCGACACTGAAACCCTTGGTCGAACGTTTCCGTCTGACCTGACGGGATTCCCCAACATGAAGATGCCCCCAGCGTTTCGCAGTGTGCGTGCACATAGCTTCGCCTGAGTGCTCCATGAGAAGGCACTTTACTCCAACACAGTGCAAAACTTTAGAGGAAGGTATTGAGTATTCCCTCAGAAGATATCTACAATGGGGCTGGCTACACTTGAACGCTTTCTACTCTACCAGCAATATTTGACAAAGAATTACCAATGATTTTACTGATTGGTTGTCTGCTGGTATAGTCAGTGCACAGTGCCGTTAGCTCGACATAAGGCAACGCCTCGCCGCTTGCGCGTTCGTATTGTGCTACGCACGACTAGCTATGTGCGCTCGGAACGTTTAGAGGGCGCAGCTACGCTCGGCCTGGCTATCCCTCCATGTGGGGAATTGGGAGACGCGAGCAGGGGAAGGCGGTAGGCATATTGCGGAACACTCAATATGTTTCTAGTGAGTTTGTATTCAGTCTGAAGCAAAGTGCCTCCCTACTTAGAGCTTATATAAAGCCCAACCGTTGGTAGCCCAGCGTGGTTCGACGCAGCTGTTCCCTGCTCATCCACTGGATGTGAATGCAATTGGATAGCAGGCTTCTACGTTGCTGTCTTGATTTGATTGAGCTATTTGGTTATTCAGTACCTTGATTTTCTTTGATAGCATTCCGGAAGAAATAAACCTCAGGTGACGGCAGCTGAAGTGGCGCAACGCCTGTCAGGGCAGAAGAGAACGGCCTGCAAGCTGATGCGAGCGCAGCTGCCCCACAGCTGGTGAATAAGCATGTGAAGCAGCCGACATAATGATTATGGATGCGGCAAAGAGGCTATGCCAACCAAACAAACGCATGACCGCCTTTAGGGTGGCACAATACTAAATGAGTTGTTAGCTGGTTGAAGGTGTTCCTCGCTGTTTAACTCGAAATCAAGAGCAGTGCGGTGTCCACGCAGCCTATTTATTGAAGGGAAAAACGATGCAATACAATATCTACTCATGTAGAGGGACTCGCATGCCTGCATGAATTACTAGACTTCAAGCCTTTATACAAGCCGTAATGCATCTGTTTATGCGGAGTTCAGCTCAGACGCAAACTTTGGAAGGCGCACAAACACTGATCAGGAGAACCTATCAACGTACTTGTGGATCAAAGAATAGAAGACTTTAGCCTAGTAAAGCCTCGACGTAGACCAACAGTTGCTTCAGCAATGATTTTTTCCACGTCTACTCGCAGTGTCACGCGTGGTGCTCGCAGGATGTGGGCAGTGACTCAAGTGCAGACAACCGACCGGTGGAGCCCTTGAAAATCACGACTAGTAGAGATCTACTAGGCAAATAAGCACAACTCCTGGGACTGAACAGGGAGAGCAGATTGACGTTACAGCTGTTTCAACCAGCCTCGCCTACAGTTACAGGAGGACCAGAAGGAAAATCGGAATAAACCTGCTCTCCAAAACAGCCCCGCATAGTTCCACAACAAACCATCTGTTTTTATTGTGCGAATTTCGCTCACATAGTCCGTAGTTGCAAAGTCATAGAAGAAGCATAGAATCTGAACAACGTTGGTGGACCTAGTATAAGGAGGGCACTTGGCGTGTGAAGGAGATGCATCGGAAAATCAAAAGGCCCCCATCCAGGCCGTGACGCAGTGCAGTGGAAAACGTGAAACAAAACCGTGATTGGAGACCCACCATAGGTCAATTATGAGGTAATGCAAGCTCACATTATTGGTCAGTAATTGCTAGTGCTACCTGCCAACAAATATGGAGACGCGTTTTTCAGGGAGATAGGACAGCGATATCGTGTGCCTGTTCGCTCGATAGCACGGCCCCCAAGACTCAAATCTGCTGAAGGGTAGCAAAAGCACACTTTTGCAACACTACGGCACCCAAAGCTCACTTCAGATCAAAAAACGATCCATCCAGTTTAGTTCGTGACTTCTAGGTTGGACCTCGAGTACACTGACCTCATCCTAGGTGTGCGATTCGTGGCCCCGTAAAAGGCATGTATGCGGCCACAGGTGCGCGCCGTAAAAGTTAGCCTCTCACGACTCGCTAGGAAAATCGACTCCTTGTCTCACCATCAATGCTCATTTCCTGTATCGTAATAGGGGAAGAGTGGTACTGTGACAAAGGTGAGGCAGAGTCTTCATGTGCGCAGATCAACATTGCACTACGAGATGATAGTTCTGCGCATGTGTCTTCCCTATATAGCTCTGCACAGGGTTTGTTTTTGTGGAATTTCATTGAGCACTTAGCCATGAAACAGCGGAAGCTTACGGACGTACTAAATAATGACGAGCAGCCAGCAAGCTGGCCGACTGCCGATAGTCCAGCGTGCGGTATTGAGCTAATCTCCAGCTCAGTTGAAAGCTATATTCTGCACTATCAAAGGCTCTCATAGCGTGGAGGAGATGTCGAGGAACAGGCGGGTAATTTGTTGTGAAAAAAAGGTACAGTAAGGGAATCGGCCAGTGCCTTCATGCACACCTTGGTGCTGGTGCCCCATGAGAACGGAATGTGGTGAGTCTGCCTGAACTTTAAGCCACTGAAAAAACTGTTGAGCAAAACGTTATGATGCCTTGCATTGAGCAGCTGCTTAAGAAGCTACGCGGATCAACAGTCTCTTCCTTACAAATCGTAATTTCTCTAGATGAGACACACAAAAACGGCGTCTCTCACTTCCACTCGCTAACTCGAGTATATCTGTGTGTAAGAATTGTAATGAGTATATAAAGGATATTTGGAAGATTTTCTACATGGACGGTGCCTTGAGAGTATCCTGGAACGTTGACGAAGGCATACAGCACCTACGTCGTACGCTCCAGAGACACCAGGACAAACAATGTATGTAAAGGCATGCAAATGTCTGCTTTACATGTGAGCAATTGCATCTCTGGAATTCGTGTTTCGGCTTCATGAGATGAACCTGATCTAGCAAAATTGAAGCAATCAAAACGTGGCCCTTAAATCTAAGTACCTACAAGGGAGTTGCAAAGTTCTAAGGATTTGCGTTCTTTCAGCGAAATTTCATTTCTCTATCTACTCGGATCCCTGATCCTTTGCCTTTTCTACTAAGTAAGACACAATCTGCGGCCTGGATAAGCTGATGCTGCAGCAAGTATACTTGTAAGGATTTTACAGCCCCTTCGGCACTTGCATTGCCTCATTACGAGCATAAGTCTCCTAGCCAAGAAGCGCCCAGTGTCGCAGCTGTAAGTGTCATCCTCTCCTAGCATGCAACGGGCTTTCCAAGGTACCAAATTATTGCCTGCCATTTGAACGGCTTTACCGAGCAACGATCTCCACTGCGGGGAAACCCTTAATTCTGTTTGGTCGGGGGTGGGGAAATGTCGGCACTACTTATATGGGCATCAATTTTGCCGTCCAGACCGACCATCAGTCTGTACTGAACATCACGAAGATTTTTCAGGATCATGATAGCCCTAGATTTGTTCGATAGCCTTGCATCTTCCGCAGGTTGGCTTCCAGTCAAGTAGATTAAAGCTTTTCGAAGTGGTCATCGACGTGCTCGCATGATGCCACAGTAGCCCACTATCGTGTAGTAAGGCTGCACTTGTTCACGATTTCTCTTTGCAAGAATTTCCTGCTTGTGACAGCTCTGCATGGGCTGCTATTGTCAAATCCAGGATGGCAAAACGGTAATGCACTACCGCATTGAGAATGACCTGCCGTAATTTAAACAAAGCAGGTATTCCGTCGCCCGCACAATCCGACGTCAGCCTGCACGGCTGATTGGTGTGAAGCGCATGATTAATCTTTTCTGGTTATGGTGGGATCTACACTACACTAAGCAAGCTCTGGTTCTTCTGGCGGCCTGGGGTGCGTCTCGCGCTAGGGAAGTATGCACTAGCATGCCCAGAATATCAGCAGCCAAAAGCCGCACATTTCTGCTAGACAAGATCCCTTGGAAAGCACTCCGGCTTATGAAACCATTTGGACTGATATGAATGTAAAATTTGTGGTCGGACTACCGGAACTTGAGGATCAGCATAGCATTTACGTCTTTAGCAAAAGCCTTAGCAAAAAAGCTCGTTTCATCTTCTGCTTCAGCACTTTCAACGAAGATCAAGTCGTTTATTTATTCTTACCTAACGTCTAGAAGCAGCATGGATATATTGAAAGTATTATTATAACGGAAAGAGAGAAGAAAGTCGTAGTGTGTCATATCGCGTCTTCATGACCCGCCTACACGTTGACCGTGATGAGACCAGTTGCAAACCACCACGAAATGCATGGACAAACAGAACGCCCCAACAAGAGTCTTCTGCAGTGTATAAATCTGGTGGCGCACGGAATTTCAATAACTGTGCTTGAGTCTATTCCTTTTGCTGAGTGAGCTTCAACACAACGCTAAACTGGTCGGCTTGTTGCACTCCCACAATCGCTGGCTTACGCAAAGGAGTCACTCTCCAATTCTGGCCTCGATCTAGCGCTTCAGAGAGAGCAGCCACCTTTACCAATGGGGAAATTTAGAATACAGCTTCCCCCATTGCAGGCACGAAACCCAAATACGACCAGAGCGAAGTCACGATTCTTATGGTCGGCTGTGTGTTAAAAGTTTGGGGATTTAGTCGTGGTGGATTGGCAAGATTTTCAAGGTGTACAAGGTTACAAGACCAAAACATTTTTCTCCAGACGGCTCGGATTACTTGCTATCCTCTCATGAATCAATGCTTTTCCTTACCCATATCGAGTATCCCAAAAGTTGGAGGCGCCACAAAAGCATCAATATTGCTTTCGGTGACAGGAACACCTGACTAAGTTGCGGGCTTTGCCGCGTACGCCCATGCACAGTGTGGGGGCGGAGGATTCACAGGGAGCCGTTGAAGCATTGGGTTCAAGGAGTAATGAGTACTGATACCACACTGGGCAAAAGTTTCCAGCGGTTTGGGATGGGAAATGCCAGCCTTAAATTTTCACGAAGCGGCAGCTTTGGGCTTCATTGCCCTTGGGAGAACGTGCTGCTTGGTTTGGCTAACAACAGTCGTTTCTGTGAGGTATTCTTCGCGTTCCTTGGCAATTCTCCCTCCCCAGTATATGCTCTGCCTACAATAGCTACCTTCAAGAAAGGGCACTGCTTAAAATAGTACCGGTTGTTATCGCGAAATTGTCTTCTACATTCACATTCATGCGCAGCGACTCGCAGGTAAGCTGCCCCTGCATTCTCCCTTACGCCCTTTCAAGGGCATTGGAGTCGATAATGCTGCATGCACCGGCTGCCTTTGCATTCATCTGCTGCTCTATGAAGCATCAAGACACTGCTATGCTAGCGTATCTTTTATTTTCCTTTACCCATTTTACTTCTTTTTTGTTTTATCGTAGCACGAGGCTCACACACAGCATCGTATTGACAACGGCGATGCACCGCGTCACCGTGGTTGGGTTAATTTGGGCAGTTTGGCCACTTTTTCTTTGTTGGCTAGTGTGTCATTGTTTCCGCTTAGCTCGTTTGGATGGTTGATGGACGAATATGTTCTTCTCATCACTATTTTCGCGCTTCTGGATGCTTGGGGAGTGGCGATAGGGCAGGGAATCTTCGAATGTCCTGCACGCAGTTGGATTAGCCTCACAGGTGCAGAAAAGCTACAACGGGCTATGCTTCACTTGAACATATCTTACTGAATCAGGTGTATCTAACTGATTACATGGCTAAGAGTTGTTTATATGGTTTGTGTGTTGGCACACCTTCTTTACTGCAGATTACTGATAAGTCGATGCAATAAAGCACAATATTGTGTTGGTGTGCGGGCGATGGTATCTGTAGCCAATTGTTATAGCTCTGAGTTTTTCTAAGGGTGTAGTTAGGCGCACCCTGGCTGGCCCGCTCCTTTCTACCAGGAAACTGTGAGAGGCGTGTGCAGGACAAATTAAGAGTTCTTTTGAGAAACACTATGACAGCTTCTCATAGAGTTGTATTGACGCTGAAGTTAAATGTTTTCTTACGGACACGCACATCCAGTGCACGCCCACAATATTGGTTCTTTTCGTAATGAGTTGGGGCTGCTCTTGCATAAGTAAGGTATACTAGCAGCCAGCTTAAACGATCTATATTACAGTGACACTGGAATAAGTATTGCTGGTTTGGCAGAAAATGCCGACGCGTAGCTAAGCCCGCAAGCTACATCAACAGTGAGCGAAGCGCTGGAACACAAACAGCCTAGTTTAAACAGCACTATGTCCAGCAGAAGCCAATCACTACTGCACTGTCTAGACGCATATAAAACGCGTCCGTTAGGCATACCAACAGGGTAATGCCATGCATACCGCGAAAGTACTCTTCGCACGCTCTGCAAAGACCCCTGTCCACTAACCCATGAGGGTGCACCAGGTGCTGATGGCCCCCAAATCAGTAATAGTAATGATTTGCTGCAATCTACCTGGAAGCTGCACTGCGGGGAGAGGCCATTTTAAGGGTTGTTTCCGGACTCGTTTAGGAAACATTGGGGTTCAGAGTCCGTTGCTCAAGATGGCAAGAAGAGTGGCTGTTGGGCGGCGTTGTTAGCCGCTATTCAAAGGGGACGCGCAAAATATGACGAAGACTAAACATTGATTCATCATATTCATACGAAAGGCAGAAAGAAGATGCAGAGAGCAGCAAACGGTCCTAGTGGGGGCACGCAAAGTACCCGTGGCAGTGTGCGCAGGAAAGTGTTCACATTAAATTCGATTTGGAGAATACACGCCCTGCGAATAGACTGGAGAATCTAAGTCGGTAACACCCTTGCAAAATCATAAGATTAGTCCATCGGAAAATCCACGAGCCGCCATTGGCCATAGAGCATATACGAACATCCGCGCGGCAGCACACGACAGGCGGGGCGGCGGCTGCATCAGGCTGTCTTCTGTCAATCTTGGTTCTCGGCTCTTTCGTCGAGTATAAGTCCAATTTTAGATTCTTTTTTGTGTCTTCTTCTTCCTCAACTCTACGGTGGAGTATGTACCTCTGAAAAGCCCCGCAGGCACCTAACCTCGGGGCTCTCCACTAAGCATATACGTCAAGCAAGGGACCCTAGCTAGGGTTCTGGAATGTTTGTTTGTTTTCTTTGTCTGCAATTGCCCCGCGTCGAAGCCTCGAGGACTTATTCTGTTCCTTAATATACCCTGTATCCGCTCGAAGACAATGGCTGCAGCCAAGTACCTTTCCTTCAATCCCTCGGTCCCGGATGCGGTGAACCTGGATGAGTGCATTACGGAGGTCAGAAGCGATTGCACTCTTTTCCCTAGACAAGGGGGTTCCCCCGCTGGCAGCCGCCGGTTCCTACTGCCTTCTAGTACTTGCGACCTCTTACTACGAGCCTTCACGGGCATAGAGTCTTGGGGCTTGCTGCTGATGGCCACACAACTGCCGCACTTGCTACAATTCGCCTTGCAGCTGCGCGTATACCTGATGCCCAACGCCCGGGCTTTCAGGGGCAGAGCAACAGAGAGGGACTCCGGGGGATTTTCTCATGGCAGTTTCACTACCGGAAATGACTGCATGCTGAACTCTGGTCCACAGGAAATCCATGCGCCTCTCTGTGCTCTGGCTTTATAGTAATTGTGGTCGCTGGTTATGGCTTTGGCGTAGCCTGATGTTGTACCGGCTCTGAGGGGCTTCCTGTTGCCGGTTGTAGTGGCAGGATTCCAGATGACACCTGTTCACATCGCCGCAGCGCTTCTTGTGGTTTGTGTATGGGAGAAGTAGTGCAGGGGGATTGTTGGAGGAACTCTTTTTGGCCAGCAAGCTGAAACAAGGTCGTTGAGCTCTTGCCCGGTGGCGCATTATGGTGTACGTTTCATGCTTTGATGTGACTGCAGGAGCGGCCAGCTGACCAGCCTCTCCCCCTGCAGCACACTTGGCATGTGTGGGAGCAGATACAGAGGGATACCTCTCACCCGGACAGGGCGATGGACTACTCTGAAAACACGCGGGATCTTGCTGCTTTCAACACTGTACAGGTATGGCTGCGTGTATCAGGGGAATGGTACATTCGAGCACCCATTTATGTGCAATTCGGTTATATATAGTACTGAGGGTCATGCGTATGCGACGAACAACTTTGGATGCAAGCGCGGGGACTGCTGCGCCGGCTAGAATATATGTTCTGAACAGTTAGGGCAAGGCCGTAATACCTTGTAAGACGTTTTTTATGTTCCGTCATATTTGCTGTCGAGGGAGCTTGGTTGTGTGCTGCAGACGTTCTGGCAGCTCTGGGCACATATTCCTCAGCCCAGTGAACTCCTCGGGCACAAGAGGTGCGTGTCGCGCCTCATGGCGTTTCACTTCGTTTCATGAGCCACCTTCTATTCAGTCTTTCTACTCGTTTCTCCTGCAGTGTGTCCATGTGCCTTCTAACCACGTCTTTTAGCGGTGTTGGGCCTTTCCAACTGCTTCTCCTCTCTTCACCAGTTTTCTGGAGCTTAGGAAAGGTTTATGCATTGAATAATTTCCCTCGCCAAGAGGCGTGCTTGCACTGCAACTCGCAGGATGATTCGCCAGGACAACAACGGCAGGAGCCACGTGGTGGACGCCCTGATGATCTTCAAGTGCGTCGCTTAGTTCTTACATATCGAATCGTACTATTTCTTTGCTAAGCCAAACTCAGTTGTCATTGTCTAGTGGATGGTGCAATATCTTTCTTTTGTGCCGAACAATGGTCTCGCTCGCTTGCACAGTACGACGGATGGAGGCCGGTGGAATACGCCAGCCGTAGTTGTATGGCGTGTCTTTATTTAGGGAGGGCATTCAGCCGATGTGGGAGGACCCCCACAATGCCACGGGCGGACACATGGAATATCGTATCACACCTTTTCAGACGCGTGCTGGGCAACTCGATGAGTACTGGAACAACCTCGTTCTTGGCCTCGTAGGCGGCACAATTGAGACCTGCGAATATATCACCGGAATTCGCCTGGTAGGAATACAAGAGCTTTGTTGTCGATGATGTAATTTATAGTAGAGCTTTGCAGTGCGCAGTATCTCGCTTTCTCTGCTGCTGATCCGGTTATTGGTGCTCATCCTGCTGATGGCGTTGTATTGCAGGTCGACAAGCTTGGTCAAGGTAGACATCCGTGTATTCGCATGGAGGTCTGGGCCAAAAAGTGCGATAGAGGTGGGTAATGTTGTTGAACGCTGCAACGACGCCTGCAGGATTTCATGCAGAGCTGTATACCATCATGATCTTGAATTTTGAACGGTGGTGGCTGGGCTTGATTGCTTCGTCGGTGTGCCTGCTGGGGTATGCTACAGCCACTCAAGAGAAGCTTGCGAAAGATCTGGATAAATGCTTTTCGACAAAACTTGTACGTGGGGTGTCGGGCAGAGTCGTCGAGTTTGTCGGCATCCAATTAGCTGGCGCCCAGTCTTGTAGCTATTTCACCATGTTTATGTACGCAGGGGTGGCACTGCATCTTTTTATAGACTGTGCGCATTCAGCCTTAATTTCAGGTCGTCGGCGGTCTCCCTAGTATGTAAGGCCGTTTCTATCGAATGCGTGCTTTTTGTTAATGCAGGACGGATCCATTGGTACTGCTCCCCGTGGAGACTGGAAGAGCCACGTTTCTCGCTAAGGAACTTTCGTCAATAGAAGTTCAGCTGGTGTCGACATATCACAATGGTAAAACTAGGAAATTTCATAACCGGTTTTGTGGTTCACTTCGCGTCAGCGGCTGAGCCAGCCCGCAGCTTCAGTGTTGTGGGCGCCTTGACCTCTGAACATCATTCAAACTTCGGAGTCATCGGCGTTTCCAGCGGGAGAAGACGGGGGGCAGAAGCGGTGCATGAAGAGCAAAGCAGCTTGCGTGGAAATGAACAGACGTGCACTGGCGGTTCACGGTAGCACGGTGTTGCGAGGTGGCCAAAATACACCTGAGTGCGCCGCCATGTTAGATATGCGGGAGGTGCCTCTTTGTGAACCCAAACACACGGCAGAAAGCGACTTTCTTTTACAAATGTATAAGATATGCTACCTGTACTCATGGAGACGATGCCCATGTATGAATTCCAGTGTCATTACACTCCACAATCCTGCGTTGGGACTTGATTGTCGGCATGCTTTCTGCTCAAGTCAATCGGATTGCTGGTAATAGATGATGCACGAGCAGATAGCATCTTAGTACTCGAGTTTTGTCCATCAGTTCTTTCACTGTGCACGTTTCTGCATGTGCTGTTTGTACTCGGCACTTAAAATGAAGCAGTAACGAACCTTTAGTACTCAGTGGATGCTACTTTTCGTATATAGAGTTGGTTTTGGTGAAGAATATTCTTTTTCTTAATGGTTCGTTCATCCCCCCTGCTTCGGCCAACCGCGACCTTCCACGTAACTTTCCGAATCCTGTGGTGGTTGTTCGCACTGCTTCTTGCGGACGCGGTTTGCCATGCAAAGCCAGCTCAAAAAAAGGCTAAAAAATCCAAACAGACTCCCCAAGGAAGCCTAAATGGTTCTTTCCAAGGTCCCGTCTTGGAGCCTGCCACCGACGATACGAGGCCATGGTCGTTCAACGATGGCGGTAAGTGTCATGTTGAACTTAGCCTAACAAAAATGAAAGTTTACTTCCGTGCCTGACTCCCGCATCGATGCATCAGGATATATGTACGAGGAGTTATGGAAGAGGTAAGAAAGCAAGCGAGATGATTGCTAATTTTTGCAACGGAGGCATGTACCCCTATTGCCACCCCAGAAAAAGCCCTTCGCCAGCAGGCATTTACGTGCCTTCTATGAATGCAAAAGGTCCTAAAGTGGATGAAGACTATAGAAAGCTCGTAAAGGGTGGGGCCTAATCCTGTGCTACACTAAAGTGTACGATGTTGAACCAAATCCTGTCAGCCTACTACCGAGTGACAGAGGAGGAACCCGAAGACTAACCAAAAGAGCAATGACAAAAACTGACGGAGAGCGCCGCTGCGACTTTTACGTTCCACAACCAACGACAACACTGACCTCTGGGCATGCACAGCCCGGCTTCGACTCCCCTTAGAGTCCTTACTGGCGCAACCTCAATATGAAGGCCTCTACGGAAGCCGCGAAAGAAGTGCCCGCGGAGGGGCTCAGAAAGGAGTGCGCGTGAAAGATAAAACATAATCCTGAGTTTAGCGGCCTGCGTGTCACTTGGATTCGTTCACCAGGGCCTGTTCGAGCTCGGCAGCCTCGGCGAGCAAATCCTTCTTTCTGTGGATTTTCTGAGGTTACAGAGACCGCAGATTACAGTGAATATTGCGAAAATATGCGGTGGAGCACATAGCTAACGGAGATTATTAGTGTGCAGGTGGTGTCAGTCCTGGAACGCTGCAGCCGAAGACGTACACTGAGTTGTGGGAATACGTGTATGTGCGGTCTGTATATGGGTTTAGGTGGCCATGGGTGCAGACACGACACAAAGCAATCTTCATTTACTATGTAGACAAATTCTAAATAATAGGTTCAAGAATCAGGAGACATAGGCAGCTTACTTGCATTTGTTCCGGGGTTGGCGTTTGGCCCTCTGCGCATTTCTTTTCCAGCTCGATTATTTCATTAATTTTTTTCCTCACGTTTCGCAACCTACAGACATTGAGGGAAATCCTAGGAAAGAACCCATAAGAACTGCCAGTGTCGACATCAGGGCGGCTGTACAACGGCATGCAACTATGCAGCAGCTTCTGCTCTTTGTAGGATCTAGGTTACCTGCTCCAGCACTTATGTCCGATAACGGACTGCAATGGTACAGATACGGAAAGATGCGTAGACTCGGCTATTTCCTGTGTATGCAGCTTGGTGCATAGATCCAGCATGCATCCTGTTTCGCGTGGGAGGAGAAAAAGCATCCAGCTCACCGTTTTACGGGGTCGGCGGTTTTGTTCGCTTCGTTGCTTTCGTGGAGAGACATAGCTTCGATCTGGCTGCAAAGCTTGTCCTGGGTTTCCAAAGCCTTCGAGCAGTTTGGAGCAGTGCTATCCTTCTTTTTGCGTCTGCTGGTGGTAGTTTTGTTGTTGGTAGTGGTGGAGTCTGCTTCTGGTGTCAGCCCGGGAATCCCGCCTCCTACATGCACGCGGTGCTCGTCTCGCGAGATTTGTTGCCGGGTTCTGAAGGCTCTTCGTTCTTCCTGAGAAACAGGCACCACATGCATGCAGGGTTTGGTCTAACAGGCTGTGAGGGGGCGCATCTGAATCCTACAGTGTTTGCGAATTCGGAATCCACACTCTATTCCCCGTATGACACGAAGCGTCAACATTCCGTAGATCCATATAAGCCCGGATTTTTCTTTGTTTCCCTCCTCTTCATGCGCTTGCACGCGGGTTGAGCTGCTACGCTTACCGCAGGAGTATAACCCGCGCGGACTTTGATTGGCTTCCTGAGACTCCCGTCTGGTCGGCGGGAGCCTGGAATGATCTTCTCTCCCGTTGCCATGTTCACCACGTATGTCTCTCCGCTGATCGTTGTCTCTCGCACGCAGACGCCTGTTGGAGCCAGCGAATCTACCAGTTCGCTAAAGCCGCCAGCCGACGAAGGACCCCGTGAGGCGTCGGGGTGCGACATTGCAAAGGCGTGAGGGGGCAAAGAAGGGGAGATCAGAGGCGGTGTGGAGGGGAGGTGTTCGCCCGCCTGATACTGGTCTCAAGTGTGGCGCGTCGCTGCTCGCAAAGGCTGCGATGAAAGCTGCTACTGCTTCTCCCGAGGCTGTCGCCTTTGCCAAAAAAATGCTCCTCCTGCTGCGGCTGGGCTGCCCCTCGCTGCGTGGAGGGGCTGCTGCAGCAGGCGCTTGGGAGGTACTGTGGAAAAGGGGCCTCTTGTGGCACAGCTGCCCCCCGAGAAAGCGCGCAAACAAATGGAAGAAGAGTAGGAAGAGCGTGAAGCTCGGCAAGAAGAGCAGTGTTTTGTGACTGCAGGTGTTCAGGCAAGAGTTCCTCCGAGTTTATTGGAGAGGGAGATGTACTGCGGTGGGGAGGGAGCCGGGAAGAAAGGCCAGTGGTAGAAAGCAGGCGCAGGCGCTGCGAATATTCTCGCCGTCTTCTCGTGATGTTACTTCGTGGTTAATCGGATGGTGAACTGCGTTCTCCCGCGTTCGTCCACCACCAAAGGGGTGTTAGGCAGTCTTCCTACGCCTTGACACAGCTACCTGATGGGCCTGAAGCAGCCTGCAAATGCGGCCCTCTCCCCATCTCGCCCAACAAAAATTTGCAGGACAGAACAAAACGCATTTGTACGGCGCCACAGAGACAGCCCCTGCGGCTCGCTCCAGCCCTAAAAGCCCCAAGCTACAGTGTGGCATGCAGCGCGTTCTAGTACTGTACTTTTAGCGCAGTGCATTAAATATGAGGATCTAGAGAACCCACTGCGAATGCAAGAAATGGCGATGAAGAGAAAGGAGAGAGAGCGGCTTGCCACCACTACTTGGGCGTCTAATGTGTGTGGTCTATGCGCTCTGCTCACTTCGAAGATTCCCCTGGTATTCGGAGCGAATTCTGAGGCCGCCTCCTGCACACAAATTGCTGAAAGGTTTAGTACCGTGGCGGTCAGCCGGTCGATCGCCTTATCACTGCCCTAGACACTGCCTGCCCTACAGCAGCCTGGGTGCTCGCAGTGCAGCTGCAACTGCGGTTCCTGCTGGCGCTGAATCTGCAGTCCATTTTACCGGCAGTGAAAAGTGTTTCTTTTTAGCTTCGAGGAGGCCTCGCAGCAGCGACTACTCGCGCCTCTGGCTACCCCAACGCGGCCACCTACCAGGGTGGTTTTCTGGCTACTCTTGCTCACCGGCAAAGAGGGCTGAAACGCTAAGGGCGCTTCGGCGCACTGGCGAGAGAAAAGCGTCTCAAAAAGAGATCCATGTAGAGGCCGCAGCGCAGTCTTTAAGTCATAGTCGTCCTTCCGTTCCAGGAAGCACAGCAACCCCCCCTAATCCCCCCCAATCCCCCCCTCAAAGCCTCGAATGAGGGCTTAAGGCTTTAGAGCGACCAAGGTGTGCAGCATACAGAGCCTGGGAGCTTGGCGAATCGAAGGCGCGCAGTTCGGCAGCTGTGCATGCAGAGACTCCAGGCTCTGAAGCTTGACGGTTGCCAGCAGATTTGAAAAGATGGTCCGACTCCGCTGGAAGAATCGACTCTGCACGTCTGAGGGTGCCGCTCTGATTACGGCGGCTGCAGCTCAGACTGAAGCCATGTACGTTCTGAGCTTTTGCGCTGCTAGCGAAAAGCTTTGGAGGGAAGGAGCTGCTATAAATAGTATTCGAGATGGGGAGGACGTTTTTGTGGCTGAGGAAACGTGCTGTCACTCAATGAAGGCATAGGGAATGTGTTGTATTCTGCAGTTTACAGCAGCGCGTAACCTCGGAAGCTGAAGCCAGACAGATTCTTCGAAACTTTGGTTGGTTTGAAAGCCCTGAAACCCCTAGATGTACCTGTTCTCGCTTTAACTCTAGCGCACACCCGCCTCTTTTTTCAGGGGGAGAAAGTAAACAAAAAAGTGCTCATCTGCCATCCGTGCTCATGCAGGATGTGCGTGTCGCATGGCAGCATTGTTTCTGTGGCGATTTTCATTTTCCGGCTCCTGTACAAATTTTCTCATCTGATCTTCCCACTCTGCTGTGTGCTGGTCAACCTCAGACGCACCCCATGTTCCTTCCATGCTGAACGACCTCCTCTACTGCCACTGCGCCGCGGTTGCCGTGTCTTCCAACTCAGGTAGAATACTCGACAGCGGACCACACTACGAAGGGCAAGCCTCGGATATGCAGCTAAACGCAGCGCTAAGAGCTGAATCGAAGATGCATGCTGTGCCGTTCTTATTTTTTCGATTATTGCTTCTTTGCAGAGGAGGGCTCTTGCTTTCGAGGCATGGAGGTAGCTCAGGTGGAAGTGGCAGGCCAGGTAAAAGGAGCACCAGGGCAGCTGCTGCGTTCACGAGCTCCACAGAGCGCCGCTAGTGTGCAGAGGGGTGCCTCGCTGCACGTTGCAAAAGCGTGTAGATGCCTCAGTGCTTGTGGCAGAGAGTTGCGGTCGCTTCAGGTGTACAACGTGGCGCTCATTTTGAAGCCCTCAGAAGGGAAGCAAGGGCTCCCGAATGAATCCGCTGCCAAGCAGCCGCTGCAGCAGCAGCAACCACAACGGCAA
This sequence comes from Cyclospora cayetanensis, assembly GCF_002999335.1. Taxonomy (NCBI): domain Eukaryota; phylum Apicomplexa; class Conoidasida; order Eucoccidiorida; family Eimeriidae; genus Cyclospora; species Cyclospora cayetanensis. The sequence continues at coordinate 117,701 of NW_020312749.1, read as the reverse complement.
CAGCCTTCACACCAGCAGCCGCAACAGTCGAAGCCGCTTCCACGTGCGACCCTCCCCAGGCAGCTGCCGCAGCAACAGCTCCTAATGCAGCAGCAAAGGGACAGTCCAGTTGCGCCTCAAGCGCACGCTGGGCTGCCGCATGCGCATCTGCTGCAGCAGCAATCGCTGCTCCAGCAGCAATCTCTGCTACAGCCGCAACCGCTGCTACAGCCGCAACCGCAGCGGGGGGGCATGCAGGAGCAACAACTTCTGCAGCAACAGCAGCAAATGCTGCAGCAACACCGCCAACAGCACACCCCTCCCCAGTGGCTGCCGCAGCGCCCACTGCATCTCCAACAGCCCCCACTACAGCAGCAAGCACTGCAACAGCCGCAACTTCCGCAAAGACACCCCCAGTCATCACCAGCACAACAGCAGCAGCAGCTTGGAGCGGCCGTGCGGCAAGCACCGAGTCAGGATAAGGAAGATGAACCCTTATACGTTCTGATGGAGGAGTAGCAAAGTTTTATTGCTGTTTCGCTTCGCCTTCTTGGCTTTTTTGCCGCGCTTGCTCATGCCACTCGGCGGGAAGGGGCCGCCGCCACTAGCGGCAAGCCCGAGAATGAAGGCGAACCGAGCGAAGCCACGATCCCTGGGCAGCGTATACATACAGTGTATATTTAGTCTATATATACATTTGCACACTTTGAGAATAATAGTTGTACGGTTACGGAGGGGGTTTGGGGTGTGGCAGAAAGGGGCGGGCATAGGGCGAGGGAATTTTCGAGGCGGGCGCCTGCGCAGCAAGGTGTACTTGAGCCACCCATTGATCTTCTCTGAAATGTAACTCACCAAAACAACGGGAGCTCGCCGGTTTGCACAGAAATGCCGTGCCAGCAATCCCCTGGGCAAGCACCGTACCCCCAACTATGCGCTGCCAGAGGCGTGTACTACTTCCGCCTTCCGAACAGAGGCGTGCTGCACCACGGGGGCATCCCAGGCGGCGGAATCGAACCTTCCACCCGAACCAAAGCATTCGCTTTGGCGGTACACATTTCTGGCCCTTGAATTCAGAGGGAAACGCGTATTTTTACAGGTGTTCAGGCGCCCAGTCGTGTGTTTTTCGCCCTAGCGGCAGCGGCGGCATGGGGGGGCCAGTCCCGGCTACTCGGCCGCTGCCGCCGCTTTCTGCGTGCGACGCTTTCCCCACCATGACCAAGTGACTCCTTCGTAGAATAAGAGGCGACTGCGCGCGTCTTTGGTTAGTGCATTTCAAGCTGCCCGTTGAATAGAGGGCAGTGCTGAGAACGCGCCGGAGTGTCTTGCGTCACAACTCGGAGGGCGACACACATTCGACGCGCTGGCGACAGCCCAGCAGTCTCCCGGAGAAAAGCGGAGGAGAGAGCGAGCTTGTCTGCCTCAGAGGCCTCGCGAAAAGCGAGCAAGCCTCGGAAGACGGCAAGGATCTTAACTCTGTCGTGTGCGCGTGCATGCGCGCTCACAGAAGCTCCCAGCTCCCGCCACAAAATGCCGTGAGGCGTGCAGTAGAGACCGCACAGACGCGAGGCGTCCTTTTGCCAGCTCCTGCAGCCCTCTGAGGCTACATAGGCTCTCTTTCTCCTCCTCGATTTCCCGCTTTTCCGCCCACGGGTGCCCCTTCTTCGCGTCTTCCACCCGCCTGCCCTTCTGTGCCACGCTGCCGATTGCTTTCTGCATTCCGAAGCCGCCGGAGTTTGCTTCGTGCGCTGCAGCGGCTTGTTTCTTTGGCGGCTGCACGAAGCTCGACGAGATTTTTACACGACGGTAGCGCCAGCCAGCCAGAGCAGCCTTCTTTCCCCCCTCCCCGCTTCCCCCCTTCAGCAGAACCCTGCTGGAGGCGGAGTGAGCCATGGGATCGACGCCTTCCTCTCCGGGGAACTCCCCCGCTTCCTTGCATCCAGCGCATCCTCTGTTGGCGGTTGTTTCGCCGATTACTTCCAGAGCGGCAGCCGGAGAGGCTTTGGAGACAAGATGCCCGTTGTGGCGAAGGCTGCTGCAGCTGAATCCAGCCTACTTGCCTGAAGGGGCAGCCACGTGCGTGTGGCAGTATCTCTTGCTGCCGCTGCTGCAGACGAATGAGCGCACCGGCAATGTAAAGGCCCTGCTGCTCTTTTTCGCGCATCATTTCAGGGAATATGCTGCTGCCTGCTGCTCGGTTTACGCCGCCGCAGACCCCTCTTACACTCCCCCGCTGCTTCTTTCGCGCCAGCAGTCTCCAGAATGCCCCCTTACGTGCAGAGCCACTGAAGAAAGCCGCTCATCCGTAGACGCCAAGGGTGTCGCAGCGCTAGCAACCCTCTGTCACCTCGTCATAGAGGCGCTCTCTGCGCGCTTTACCGTGACGCAGCTTCTCCTGGCAGCCGAGTATGCCCCCGCTGCTGCGGAGGCAGATGCAGCGAGACAAACGACGAAGACTCACGAGGCCAAAAAGACTCACGAGGCCGAATTCGCAGGCTCAACACCCCCTGCATCACCATCCCGTGCGCCTTCACGCGCTGCTGTGTGTGTTGAAGATGAGCGTGCCGGCGCGCTGATGGAGAGCCCCTCTTCCAGCGCATTTCCAGCTGCTATTCTTGCCAAGGAAGGCTGCCCTCCCTCCTCGACGCCTCATAACCCCCCGAAACACAGCAGTCTTCTGCAAGTCGACGTTGTCTACAGGAGCCACGTGTTTCGCGTGCCTGTGAAAGGTTGCGGCGTGGAACTGTACGAAGCCTTGCTAGGGGCCCTGCGCAGACTCTACCCGAAAGATGCAGCAGCAGCAGCGGCTCGAGGCTTGCTGTTTGCGGTGCCGCCGCAGACTCCGCTAGAAGAGAAGCTGCTGTCTTGCGACGAGCTCGCAGCTCCAGAGAACGTGCAGAAGCTCCTGCAGCAACAACGGCAAGGCCAGTACGCATACTCCCTCGAGCAGCAAACGGAGGGGGGCACAACACGTGGCAGTACACCCGAGGCATCCCCTTCTGCCCCTTCAGCGACAGAGGCTCCGAGGCGGCTTTCAACAGAAGGCAGCAGCAGAGACGACGGTGAGATCAATGTGCTTCGCGTGTATCTGCTGCCCCTCTGGACTCCCCTGGATGTGGGAGGAGCTGAAGCAGGCACCCTGATCTCCAACAGCAGCAGCAGCGACAGCAGCAGCAGCGAAAACAACAGCAGCGAAAACAACAACAGCAGCGAAAACAACAGCAGCAGCAGCAGCGGCAGCAGCAGAAATAACAGCTATGAGGGTGGCGTCAAAAACCCCTCGCAGAGAGGCCTTCAGAGCACTCATAGCTCGTGCCTTTTGACGCTTATGGATTCGATCATTTCTCTGCTGATCTTCACGCAGCCGCCATCCTTCTTCCAGAGTGTGGCTTTTGAGATGCAGCAGCAGCTGTTGGTGGCTTTACTGCAGCTGCTGGCTTTCGTCTGCCCCCACCAAATTCTGGCTAAGGCATGTCCTTTACCGCCTGCCGCGAAGCTTCCTGACGCTCGCGCCTCGGAAGAAGACACTCGAGGACGGGGCGGATCGAGGCAGCTGGAGCAGAAGGAACGAGAAGCTGCAGAAGCCGCGTCGCCGTGTACTACAGCGCCCTCCTCAGAAAGACACGCGAAGGATATTGGACAGGAAGCAAGTGCCGCTGTGACTGCGAAGGCCAGTCGCTGTAAGATGTGCGAAGGTAGCAAGGGCTGGCTGCCGCCTGTAGCGGATTCGAGTTTGAGCAGCTTGCTGCCTCCGCTTTCTGACAGGTCTGCGCATTGCGCGCCTTTCTACTTCCTGTACCAGCAACAGCGGCAGCAGCAGCAGCTCCTTATTCCCATGCTGAGCTGCCCAGCAGCAGACAGCCCCTGTCTGTTGCTGCTGGAAGCTCTCATGGCGGTGTGGGATGCCTCCGTGGAGAACGCCGAGCAAGCCAAGGGTAAGTGGGAGAGCTTTAGGCAGCAGCAGCAGCATCCTTGCCCCTTCCCCTAGTAGCAGCCGAGCCACCATCGCGACGACCAGCAGCAGCAGCAGCAGCCTGTAGTTAGTCTCGCCGCTGCTGCTGCTTGGTGTGCCTGGGATCCCGTCCTTCTTTTTCCGTCTGCTCAGACCCTCAGATCGCTGAATTCAGGAGTAGGCTTGCTTCTCGCGACTCCGGCGGCTCCAGGCAGTCGCTGGCACAGGCATGCGCAGCGTGTGCTCTAAGTCTGCCCTTTTGCGCTGCAGAGCTGGCAGCCTATCTGCTGCGAACGTGGTCAATTTGCGCTGCTGGCGAGGCGTGGGGAGTGACTCCGGATGTAGAACTATGCCGAGTGACGCCTTCTGAAGTCTTGGGAACGTACTGCCTCTTTCTGCTGCTTGCCCTCGCCTTCCATGTTCCCCCCGCCACTCGCTTGGAAGCCATCATGCAATCTCAAGAGCAACTGTATGCACTTCAACAGCGTCACGAAGGCGCATCAAGGGGTTGCCAAGCCCCTCTTAGCAGACTCGAGCCGTTCACAACAGCAAGCCAGCAAACGCATATCCTGCTGCACGTACTTTTGGCTAGAGGCGTTTCTCTGCCTCCCCCCCGTGTCGCGAAGCCTGCTCTTTCTCCTGCTGTCGCTGCTTCTGCTGCTCCTGCTGGTGTTGGTGCTCCTCCGCCTCGCCCCCGCGCGAAGAAAGCCTCTCCAGAGAGCTCCGCAGTGACTGAACAGTGGAAGGCTGCACATCGCTCTCCCATAGCCGTAAGCTGCGGCTGGTCTCGAGCACGGCTGCCTTTTTCCGGCTGCTGCTGCACACATTCCGCCCTTACAGCATCAGTGTGTAGGCAGCATCCATGGATTCAGCAGAAGCCGTCATACAGAGATAGAGCACGTAGACACACCATGCAACAGCAAATTCCCTCGCCCCCTCCTTCCCCTCTCACCCGTAGAGTTGCGCACTCCCTGACTGCCCCATTGAGCCACCCCTGCCTCTAGCCACCCCTGCATCCAGCCACCACTGCCTGCATATACAGAGCGTCTGTATGTGTGTGCCTTCTGTCTTGGTGCTGCTGCTGCTGCACATCCCCAACGTTTCGTGCGCTGCCGCTTCGAACCCCTTTGCCACCTTCCCTCCCACTCGCCTTTTGCTGCTCCCTTCGGCTTTGCTCATTCACCCTAACAGTTCGGAGAGGGCTCCGCCTTTGTGTTCAGACAAACGTGTTCCTTGGCTCCCTCGGCGCGTTGTACGACCCTGCCTACTTTAGATGCCAGTCAAACGGCGAGTGCCTCGAGAACATGCAGCCTCCTGAGCTGAGGTTCCCGCCTTTCAAGGAAATCTGCTTTCGGCAGCTTCTCGTAGGGCTCTCTGGCCCTCTTCTAGCGCGAAGCCTCCACCCCCTGCTGCTCTACGTGCTCCTGTACCGCAACAGATGCTTCCGGTAAGCCGCTGAACGGGTTGCCCACTCCTCCCTCCTCGCGCTTAGACTCACTCGCAGTCCTTCCAGATTCACTCGAAAGCTCGACAAAAGCTCTGAGACAGCCACCGCATGACTGCGATCCGCAAGAAGAGAGATGAGCGGCAGCACGAGTGAGTTGGAGGGGCGTGGGCGTTGCTGCGTGTTGCTGCTCAGGCTGTACTGTCTGTCCACCGAAGAGAGTGAAGCGGTTCTGCTCTCACTTCTAGAGGCTGCACAGGCCCTCCCGACGCAGTGTACCTTCAAGACGCTTCTGCTCGGTGAGAGTTCAGCCAGGGGTAGCTCTCTCGGCTTCCTGAGCGACGCGCGAATTCGCAAGAAGCAGCCTCCGCACGCTGTGTAAGCCTCAACAGCAGCAGATCTGTACGGCGCATGCGCTTTTCCATTTTGTGCGATCTTTCTGCAGCAAAAGGCCTAAGACGCGATATATCTTACCCCGTGCCTCCTGCCGGTCTGCTGCTTTCTCTCTGCTTGCTGATGCTTACAAGGGACCAGTCCGCTTGCCGCCACTTCCATTCGAAGGTAGGCAGGAGATAATACACACACCCGCAGGAGCAGCTCTCCGTGCTCGGCATTAAGGACTAGCGCCTTCTGAGCGTACTTAATCGGGGGGTGCAAGCCCTTAAAGCCTCGAGGGACGTAAAGGCAGAAAGTCGCTTCCGCGCTGGGAAGACGGCGGGAGTCTTCGTGTTTTGATGGAGTTTATGGAGCCTGGAGATTTGCCTCCTGCGTGGGCTGCATGGTGGCCGCTGCAGAAGGCGAAGCGCGGTAACAGAAATCGCGCACTGTGGATATTTGTGCCAAAGCTCCCGTCACAACTCGAGCATCTGCGACGTAGGCTGTGAGGCTTGGACGTGTCTCTGCGCCCAGGTTCTGCGAGACGTATACTGGGAAGGAGGAACGAAGCTGCGAGAGGCCACCCTAGGCTCCTTGCTTATCCTCGCGCTTCTCCGATTGATCGCATGGCAAGTCCGCTTTGCTCGCCTATGCCTGGCTGCTCTTTTAGCGCATACAGTCGACTGCCGGCTCTTCGGGATGCTGTCACCTGTCAGGGGAGAGACAGCGTCTGTCCAGCGCTACCTCTGTCTGCGGCTTTCCCTCGAAGTTAAAGCCCACCCCACAGCTGAGGGAACGAGCCGCTTGTGGCTTGGTATGAAGGCGGGATCTCCGCATTACAGATTGCAGTTGCTACGCTGTTGCGTGCGCGCGGTTGGGCTGTAGGAATGCATCGACGTTTCGAAATCTCTTCTTCTTCGAAATCTGCGCCTCCAACCTCATCAACATCGCACACTCCGCCGAGATGATCCACTGGTGCGCTGCTGATTCTTTTACTTGTTTGGCCTCTGCTGCGTTTTGGTGCCATGTTGTTTTTCTCCTCCGGCTGCTGCTGCTGCTGCTGCTTCTGGGTTGAAAGCAGATGTAGATGCATCCATTCCCCATGCGCCCCCAGAACGTACCTGGCCCCTTTTAATGCCCCTAAAATTGAGAGAATCGTGCTCTTCTGCAGCCCTTTGCACGGTGTAATCTCTCTCCCTTTCTCTCTTTTTTTCTCAAAGTACTGCATTTTAACAAGCTTTCAAAGGCAGTTTAGGCGCACAGACGCAGATCCTCTTTGCCTTCCTTGCAGGCTCGCTGCGGATCGGCTGTTGGACCTCTTGGCCTCTCTCACGCGCCGCTTGCTAACACGGCTGCCTCTTCCTGCGGCTTTGACAGGGCCTGCAACTGCAACTGGAGGTGCTGCTGCTGCAAGTGCAACTGTAGGTGCTGCTGCTTTTGGTGAGGACGCCGTCGAGAGGGTTGAGGCGGAGCCGATTCTTACAGCACAATCAGCGACTGTGGCGGGCAGTGGCGCTGATGCCACGGCATCCTCGAACTTGAGGGAGCCTGGAAGTGATCTTGAAGGTTGGCTGCTCGTTTTTCGCTCGGTTTTGATTTTCCTGTGTGCCGCTTTGAGGCCCCCCCGCCTTGCAAACAACAAAGAGCTCCTCTTTGCGCTGATCCGGCTCCTTCCGACACCTGGAGTGATCCAGCTGGTGCAGCGAATGGACTGTGCCCACGCATACCTGCTACTGCGTCAGCAGCAGGGGAAGGAGAAGCACCAAGAGGCAGAGCAGCAGCCTCCAGAGAAGATAGGCCAGAGCGTTCCTGGATCTCTGGGAAGCAGCAAGAGCGAATCCCCGGAGGGGTGTGCTTGCCCTTCTCTGCAAGCTGTGCCGCCAGAGGAGCCGATTGCAACTTCAGAAGCAGCGCCAGACTTGTCGGCGGGGGAGTTGATGCAGGTAGAGCTGCTCTCCCAGCTGCGGCCGTTGCTGGAGCCTCAACTGCGTCTGCTTCTGGCGCTGCGACGGCTGTGCGAAGTGACGCTCGAGCGAAGCGGAAGGGATGACGATGGAGAAGACGACGAGGTAATCCGAAATGTGTCTGATCCGGCTTTTCCTGTATGTATCTATATGTACACCACACCCACCAGACCCAATCGTGTAAGGCGTGCGAGTCCAGAAGAACCACGTGTGCGTAGATCCATGGTGAGTTTCCCCCAGGAGGCTAGCATGCACGTGGCTGTTTGTGGATTTCTTGTACTCAGGGTGCTGCCAATGAGCAACTCATCGAGGACCTCGCAGCACAGCTCTGCTCTTCAGATGGCGCCAAACCCGTTTGGAGTGGCAGCGAGGATTGCGTGCAGGAGCAGCTTAAGGCCTACGGGGCACTGATGCATGTGAGCCTCATTCTTCCTACCATCTCGGGATGCAAACGCTTGGCTCTGCAGTTCATTGCGCGATCCAGACCCCAAGCTTTCCTTCACACCCAAATCCTTTCCTTCACACCCAAACCCTTTCCTTCACACCCAAACCCTTTCCTTCACACCCAAATCCTTTCCTTCACACCCAAATCCTTTCCTTCACACCCAAACCCTTTCCTTCACACCCAAACCCTTTCCTTCACACCCAATAGAGACACACCACCTAGAGACCGCACGCATATTCCGTGGCAACCAAGAGGGGAGTCTGAGACCGACTCCTTGCCGAAAGAGGGTGCCCTTTCAAGGCTCGTGGAGAATAAAAGTGCTGAAGCGCGCAGGAGCCCTCCTGGGAGAATTCGGGATCTGATCGTTCGCGTGTGTCTCAGGCGATTTCGCTCGTTGGGCATGCCCCTCGCGTGGAATACAGGGAAAACGCCAAGTCCTCTTGCTATTTCCAGCCCCTCATTTGGAAGGCTATATACTTGTTGATGCCAAAGCGCAGCTGCTGGCACTAAGGCGGATCCCATCTCCACATTTATGACACCAAACAAACTCCCCTTGCGCCTCCGTCCCTGCATCCGTCTTTTCCGACCTGGCGCTTTCAGCCCCTAGCCGAGTGTTGGGGGATGCAAAAGCCGTACCGTGCTGCGGCTTCAGCTCTAGACCGGCGTTTTCCGTTCGCAGTTTTATTACGCTTTAGAGCTAGGGTTTGCTGAATAGCCTCTCTTCATAAGGAGTACATACGCGTTAATGCTTTCATACACAGCATCCGATTATTGCTTAAACCGCGGGGCTCGACGGTTTGCTGATGGTGTGAGGAGGCAAACACCATATGGCGAGCCACTCGCGCTTGAGTGCGCCCTTTGCTTCTCGAGGGATAAAAGGCCTTCTGCGTCCATCTACGTAGGAGAGCCACACCCTACCTCCCCACCGAGGCAGGGTCTCCCACAAGAGAGCAGGACCTTGTGTAGAGGCTGCTTGCTAACGCGTAAAACCGCGCTGACTATTATTCCCCGACTTCACGCTGAAGACACTAGAGCCCGTAGGAGAATGTGCAGCAGCTCGGCTGCTGCACAAATGCGATGGTTCTGTTGCAACTCTTAGGGGGCTTTCAGGAGTTAAGCCACCCCCAAAATGGACAACCCCCGAGGTGCAGGCGTACTTCAATGCCGCATATCTTACGTGCAAAGCACAGCGCCTGGTTTACGAAAGAAACTGCTCCCACAACTAAAACGGAAGTTGCTCGTACAACTCGAGGGAGTTGGTTGGAGCAGCCATTCTTGTCTAGCGTGCGCTACGAGCCTCAAGTGCCGACGTGAAAGTGACGAACGGGCATGCAGGGATGCCGCTAACTCTTTAAAGGGTTCAACAGGCAGTGGCGACCAAAAAGAGCCTTGGTGGGGCCCATCAGGCTAGTAAACGTGAGGCATGTAGAGGGGGGGCACCGTTACAAATAAATGCTTTTTTGCGCCTAGTCTTCTTCCTGGATGGCGCGTCGCCAGCTTCTTCCGCATCACGCTACTCCCGTAGGCACTTTTTTTTTGCTACCATGTTGCTCTTTCCCCCCTGGCAGGTAGCTGAAGGGTGCACTGCAGTTTCTTCGGGACGCACGTAATCATTAGGCTCAAGGCCTATATAGCCATTATTATTTCTAGAGAGTGCTTTTTTCACGGTAAGTGCAGGACTAAGCAATGCTCATAGCTCCCCTACGCAGAGGCACACAGGCCTGGAAATTCCAAGACAGCGCGTCCTGCACTGGAGAGTAGTGGCCATTTGCCTTCCCTAAGCAGAAAGAGGTAACCACATCCATGACACGATAATTTTTGGTTTTTTTGGCTTGAATACGCCAACAGCCTCTGGATCACACCCAACTGCCATCATGGACCCGTGAAAGTTAGTAAGCCTCCATCCCTACGCCCTGTGTCTAGAGAGAGCATGTGCCCTCTTGTGCATTCCCTGATACCATAGCGTCAGCTCCTGATAAGACACGGATCAAAAATCCCAAAAGGAGGTGAACGCATAGGCCACGACTAAGAAAGGGCTGTTCCGGGATTCGAACCCGGGACCTCTCGCACCCGAAGCGAGAATCATACCCCTAGACTAAACAGCCGCACACCGTGGCACGTTTTGTTAGTTGGCTTTGCGTTGCAGTAACTTTCCTTAAGGCAACGCCTTTGAACACAAAATAGGGAAACAAAAGGTAATTGCACAGCGCTCTGAGGGTGCATCAGAAAAGCGAGACTTTGGAGAGCTTTGTGGGGCCTTGCCTTGTGCCGTGCAGAGTGCGGGAGATGGCGTCCGCCGTAATAGTGCTTTTCGTTTTTAGTCGAGGGTGTGAAGTTCATAGCGAAGTATAGGGGCACTTTGCGTGCCATTTCGTGTCTATGGGCCGGATAAAAGCTAGCAAAGGGCATTTTCTCGTTATGGAAATTCAGCTTACTTTCTAGTAGCGCCACTGGTCATCGTAGTGGTTTGGAAAAGCGGACCGCCTCATCAACCATTAGGCTAAATTCATGATGTTAACAATATGCAGCGCAGTCCTTCGACCACTGCGGTGGAAACATTGGTCATGAGTACTCGCATTTGTCATCTTTACTGCTTTGTCACGCGGCGCTCTTGCGGTTGCTTTTTTAATGCAAAACAAGAAAACCTAGGATCTGATTCCTCAAGAGTCGAGGCACCCCTGTTGTGTGAATGAGGCACACAGAACAAAGCAGAACTAAACGGAACTTGAGGAACTCAATAGTCAACGACCTTCGTGTGAGGAGACCCTCATGTGTTTCTTGAACCTGTTGCTTTGCCCAGTTGTTACTCGTGCCTCTGATGCCGCCCTTCAATCTTTACCTCCTTTAGAGCAAGGGGTATCACACTGACGTACTCCTAGGCTGTGAATTCTTTGGTGGTCTGTGAAATCGGTGTGCAAAAGGAGCCATTGGAACCGGTTGGCTTGTAGTTTTAGGTAGGCTTTAGAGTCAAGCCCTCAAAAGGAAGGCATGGTCTGCATCATGCCTACTCCATCACACTTCGAGTGCCTTCATTGGCAAAGCTTCAAGGCCCTGAGGATCCTTTCTACTAACGGTAGACAAACAGCTTGAGTTTTGGTGCCTCAACAATTGGAAGCATAAAGGCCGCCATGTTCCACTAGAGATATTCATGATTTTTGTGGCACAGCGAGGAGCAAAGGCCGTTAAGCTCTGTATGCATCGTTTTGCCTATTTCTCAGTCGATTCCTCCTGCCCCTCATTTGCCGTGCTGCCAACATTTACTTGGCAAAAGCGCCTACAGTCTCAGGATAATTGGAAAGCACGTATTGCAGCGCAACGTGAAGCACAGGGAAGAGCGAATATCGGCACCAAGCAACTTTAAATCGCCGAAGAGGTCGGTGAAATGATACACACAGAGCTTCACGGCCTCTATTCTTCACCGTGCCAGAGAAGCATGAATATTCCTAGTAAAACATGCCGGCCCTTTATGCCTTAGATTGTAGGAGAACCAGCACACGTCACAGTGACTCCTATATACAGGGCATTGTACCGGCCCAGCGAACCTCCCTAGCCTTCCGCACTTCTGTTATAATGGGGTATGCGTACCTCTGTTAAAGCGGCCTGGCAGCGGCTTCAGAGGAGTCGATAAAGCATCTTCTGCTGTTGCGCTCGAGCGAAGGCATTCCAACGCGGCACACTCGCTGCGGTACACTAAAAAGGCACAGAAAGGAAACATTGCAACAGCAGCAGACCGCTATTTGCCCTCGCCAAGGACCCAAGTTGTAAATGCCTGTAATGCTTGAACGGGGGTGTCACTGTATGAAGTTTTCAAGCAAAGCGCAAAATGCGCATGTGAAACGCTTCCTCATTTAGGCTCACCATGGGGGAACACTTGTAGCACCAAATTCAATACAAGACTTAATTGGGTGTTATTATATTTTCTCCAAAAAGAACTACCGTGGCGTTCCCTCACTCTCCGTAGGGAAACGCTCAAATTCAAGCTCAATACAGACCTAATGAAGGTTATGGTGTGTCCCTCAAATATATTCCCGCCACCTACGCTCTTTTCGTACAGTGCCCTACGTGAGGGGAGAGGAACAGCTAGGGTGCGTTGACGAACCGTCTTTGCACTCGGAGCATCCACAGCTAGCTAGATATGGCTTCTAGCGGGCACGCGCATAACGTCACCTCTTCTTGTCTCAAGCTAACAATGCTTTGCTAGAAACAATTAAGGAACATATTATCGGACTTGTCAGTTCTCTACTAAGGAACTGGGCAACGAGATACAGTTTAGTATAATGAACTTTTTGTGGTGTGTTGTGGCATGCAAAAATGCCCACACTATTATATGAGTGTCATTTACTGCCCAGCAGGCCGTCAGTTTTTGAACTACCTTTCGAAGGACTTTCAGGACTTTGATATCTATGGAGTGGCTCGCTGGCTTCAGCGCCTCCTGCAGTACGACTGTTTACTGATGCCTATAAAGGCCATTACCAAGATGATCGCCAACGCGTGTGCATCTTGTGACGCTCCAGCAATTCACTAATTTGCAGCTCACCCGCCTAGTCTGCGATGATACACCATTTTAATCCAAATTGCTTAAGGCATATGCTTTTAAGTCTCATGCATCCGCTACTATTGACAACCTCTAGAACTGCAAAGGGGTGAAGCACTTGAACGCTGTGGAGGGTTTCCTGTCGTTCACAACAAAGTGGCGTGGCTGCCTTTTGTATGGCGTTCGACTTTGTTCGACAGTGTTGATATCTGCAAAGCGCATGTTCACCTTCTCTTGAGCCATAATGGCCTTAAATCTACAGAAAGAAAGCTCTCACAGCGCTTCTAGTGCCGTGGTTTGCGTCTAGAAGTAAAGGAGGTTAAACCTTCGTGCCCAGCTTGTCAGCAGTTAAAGCCGCGCAATTTTCTCCTGAACCCGGCCTCTTGCAAAGCCCTCGAGTTCATGAAAGCATTAAGACTGCTCTGATCATGAATTGTGTTGTTGTGATCCCGAAGGCCAAGGATCAGGATAGCATCAACTCTGTTGTCGACGGACAGTAAAAGACGTGTTTTATACTTTGCTTTGGCCATGCCACGGCTCGTCGCTCATCTGTTCATAACTCATGTTTGGAAGCTTCTCATATTTTTCAGGACTATTACTATTAATAGAGATCTGAAGCTTGTTAGTGCCTCTTGGCGTGCCTCTAGGGTCAGCCTACAAGCAGACCAAAGTGTGACCGCTGTGATCCTTCCTTGGGCAGCTGGACAGAGAGAACCGCCCTCAATCTTCTGCAGTAGATGCGGCTCAGCTCCCCAAAACTTATTTGCTTGGCTTGGCTTTTCCCCTTTCGCTGAGTGGATTTAGAATACAACTGTACGCTCGTCAACTTTTGGCTCTTCCGCGCCTCTGGTCTATAATGAGGAGTTCGTTTCCGATGCGAGCCTGGAGCTGGTGATTCAGAGTCAGCACCCAAAACACGAGTAATTTGGAGAATGGCTGGTCAGTGCACTCGAATGCATGCACGAAACTCAAGAGAGGTAAGCACGTTATTATGATAAACAGCAATCGGCTGTGTATTTGGACTCTTTGAAACATGTTTTTGGCGAGTTGGTAGGCTCTACGAGGCGCATAGGATCTTGATGAGATGAAGTTTATGGTCATATAGCTATGACCATCTATCATTACTTCACTTATCCATGCACTTGACTGCTTCGAATTCCCAAAGTTGGAGGTGCAATCAAATTTTCATTATTGGCTTCTTTAAAAAGTTCCATAAGTTATTTGCGGACTTGCCGCTCACCCAAACGACCTGTTAGGAGGCATAGAACCTACAGAAAGCCGTTGAAGTGATGGAATCAACGACTGTCAAACGCTGAGGACAGTACATGATAGTTCTTAGTTAAATTCGACAGGGAGCACCAATCTTAGCGGCTGACAAGAGAGCAGCTGCAGGCATCGTTGCCCTTGGGAGATTGTGCACCCATTTGATTAATAACGCTAGTTGGGACGGGATTCCTCACGTTCCTTGAATTTTTTCCTCCCCAGCGAATGCTCTGCCTGAAATTTTTTTCTGCATCAGAGAACATCGCTTGAAACGTTGCCATTTATTGTTGGTAGGGTGTTCTGTACACTCAAAGACTATGTGCAGGCACTCCCAGGTACGCTGGTTTTACACTCTTTCTTCTGCCTCCTCTGGGGTACTGGAGTCGACCATTCTGCATGCGTCATCTGTATTTTGCATGCAGATATTGATCTGCGAGGTGCGGATGCACTGCTCAAATAGTGTGTGCTTTGATTGCCTTAACACATTTTACTACTCACGCGTTTTCTCATAGCAAGAGGCACACATTTCAGCTCTGTGGAGATAGCGAGGCGTCACGCCACGCCGTTTGCGTTGCTTTGGTCCCTTGTTCGCTGCTGACCAGTGTGTATGTGAGTGCCTTTCTTTTATTTAATTTACTTTTGCGGTTGATGCACTCATTTGTTTTCTTCGTTTGCACTTTTTTCTAAATATTTCCATCTGCTTGGGGAGTGGCGATAGGGCGAAAGCCCTTTCGCGGTCAAGCACTTAGTTTGTTCGTTGGAGAGGCATGAAACGAGTGTATGTGGTAGGAAATGTAGGTTCAAGATGTGTTAGACTTAGCCACACTTGGTTGCATTTTGCTACATCAGTTTCATTGCACTTAAAATCAGTAAGGCAGAAATTAATTGGCTTGTGTGCTCGTAAAGCTTATGCATCGCAGAATGCTTCAACTCGACATAAGAAGAGGTAATTTTGTGTGCGTATGCCTCAGATGCAAGGGTCAACGAGCTGTGAATGCCCGGAGTGCTGAGAGGGTGGAGTAACGTGCATCCTAGGTGGTCCTCTTTCCTCTTGCCAGGAACTATGAGGGCCTAGAACAGAAAAAGGCAAAACTTCATTCTTATTATGTCAATATTTATTGTGTAGTTGCGGGTTCCCCCGCGGAGTTGCCCTTAAGTGGAGCTCCGCTTCAACCTTCATGCAAACCGAGTATAATGTTAAGGGGTATGGGCAAGGAAAAGAGTAGCCTCCTTCCCGTGCCCATACCCCTAACAACTCCGACATGAGCGAGAAGGAACAGCCAGGCTCACGTAGGCAGTGCGAGCATTCACAGCTAGTTGCACATAGCGTCTAGTGCATAGGCGTACTACGTAGCGTCTTGTTGAATTGAGCTGACTCTATGCTTCGCAGTAAACAAGGACTAAAAGCACACACGCCAATATGTTGATTCTTTAGTACTTCCTAGCTGACTATTACCAGTGTCGTAGAAAGCGCTAAATTGGAAGTTTCGCCCCTATATACAGCGAGTATCATCCGCCAGCTCCCTTTTTGAGGGCGCTCAGTGTAGGCGGCTATTTCTGGTGGCAAACCTTTTACATGCGTGGTGGTTAACCCCAAACTAAAAATGTTGGGTGGCGTTTTACATTCTTATGCCGCCTCTGGACTCCCCCTGCTTGAGCGCCAGAGGCCTAGCGGGGCAGCAGTGTCGGAAGGTCTCCTCTGGGCGTCAGCTCCGGTGCCTGCCGAAGCCAGAGAGAGCTCTTTGTCTTGCAGCAACAAAGCGGCGTGCGTTGAACAGGTAGGAGCCGTTATAGGTGGCGCACTTTCTAAGAAAGGTAGCCAGTAACCATGCCTCTGGGGGCCCCTCAACAGCACTGCAGCCAGCTGCCTACGGCTAATACACTCGAACGGCCCAAACGGCTCCCGCCAAAACTCCAGGAATGTGCGTGTACACGCTTATACTTTTTGGGGAATAGAGAGAGAGAGAGAGAAGTTCAGACAACACGATATTGCTTGTGCTGCGCTGCTGCCGCTGAGGCGGCAGCGCCAGTCACTGCGCTGTTGCTGCGGCTGCGGCTGCAGCCGTAGCAATTGCAGCAGCAAGCGGCTGTTTGGGGGTTCGATATTTGTGTCTTGAGCAGCATTTGAGTTGTCATAGCGTATTTAATGTAGATTTGTGGGATTCGTTCGCCTGTGAGGCAGAGGACCGGCTGCTTGGCGCTTGCTGCAGCGGTAGCAGCAGCAGCAGCAGCACCCGCAGCAAGCAGTGCCATAGCTGGAAGGCGCCTCAAACAACGTTCCTTTTCGATCATCTGGAGCAATGAGGGCTAAGAGTGAACGCGTCTATAAGCCTGGCGCCAAAGAGGTGAGGCAAGGACCCCCCTTCTCTTTTACTGCATTCGCACCTGAGCTGCAGCACTCACACAGCGCAGTGCCTCTACACCGCAGCAGCTCCCTCCTCTGCAGGAGCCCGCACAAATGCTTCCGCGTTATTTTAATCCTTTTTTACACATTAGTTGACTCATTAGGGCCCCCAAAGGCCCTCGAAATGGCCCTGGGGGCCCCCCCAGCGGCACCCCCCGGCCCAGCTGCCGGCCCCTCGGGACTGCTCTTGCCCTTGCAAAGCTTTGTATTTCCTCGTACTCGGTTCTCCGGGCGGCTTCATATGCATTTTCTACTTCTATTCGTGTCATTGAAGTGCAGAAATGACTCAACAGGGAGCGCGAGGGACTCTTCCCTTCGCCTCAAGGGGCCCGCCGTGGGGTCGCTCCATGGGGGTGTTGTGTCAATTTCTGGTGCACGAATTAAATGGAGATCTCTGCCCCCTTCAATAGGGATCATGCAGAGCCGATCTAACTGCCCATGAGCGTACTGTGGCTGTCTGTTGCATG
The DNA here is from genome assembly GCF_002999335.1 of Cyclospora cayetanensis. Lineage (NCBI taxonomy): Eukaryota > Apicomplexa > Conoidasida > Eucoccidiorida > Eimeriidae > Cyclospora > Cyclospora cayetanensis. The sequence continues at coordinate 100,877 of NW_020312749.1, read as the reverse complement.
GAGACCACTGCAGGGCAGCTTCCCTGGCATGCTGCTCTTGATGCGCTGGAACTATATCCGCCGCGCTTTTGCGCTTGTCTGTTCCCAGCAATGTACTTTACTTGAGGCTGTGCTTGTTCGCATCTCCGTGCGTGGGGTCGCCTGCGTCAGATGCACCGCCAGACGCTGCTGCCCTTTTTCAGCCCTTTCCGTCTGACCCTTTGCTCGCCGGCCCCTTATTGCTGTTTTGTGGCTGCAGGAGTGGCGCGTGGTGTATTGGATATACCCACAAGAGCGCGTCAAGAATAACAGAAAGCAGGTGTCCTTCTCTAGTTTGGTGAGCTGAGGATTTCAAGCCGCGGGGAGGTGGCGGGAGAGGGCCCCCCTTGCCATGCAGCTGCCAAGTTTCGACACGCGCGCTGTCCGTCTAGTGCCTTGCCGTGTACAATCACTCACCAATCTGCTTGCCAATAGGGCTGGAAAGACACGGAGCCTTATTCGGCTGCCTCCCGTTCTCGAGGGTGGCCGCACTTTTCACTGGAAGGCCTACTGTCTGTGTGTGTATCTGTAGTATGTATGTCTGTGTGTGAATGTATGTACGTATGTATGTCTGTCTCTTTCTCTCTCTCTGCGCGTATATGCGTCTTCTGCAGAAATACGGAGATAGCACAGCTCAGCTGAAAGCCTGGGCAGTCATTCGCTTCATAAATCACTTTGGCTGCGTCCCCGAAGACATCAAGAACCCCCCGCTTTCCCTACCCCCCTGTTGCGCTTCTTGCTATCCCCACTGCCTCAAAGAACACGTGCCGGGATGCAACAATTGCATAGATCCCCCTACAGATCGGCACTTCCTAGGGATACCTCCATCCGCGGGAGCCGCACCTGCAGGATCTGCCATTGGCACGCCGTGCAGGCTTAGGCCCTTAGCTGCCTTGGAGGGACGATCCTCTGCCGCAGATGGCGCAGGCGACGACGCTTCCGAAGAAGCCTACGGGGGGCTGCTGCATGGAGCTGCAGCAGCGGCAGCAGCAGCAGCAGCAGAGCAGCAGCAACAGCAGCATTCCCGCGACGGCGCACGCCTCCCTCTCGCCGCTGGCACCCCTCCCTCGTCGTGGCTTGAAGAGGCAGCCGCTGCTGCTGCTGCAGCCTCGGCAGCAGCGAGGCAGAGTCTGCACACCCAGCAGCGCCACCACACGCTGCAGAAAGACTTGCAGCTACGTGCCTCACCTGCAGACACGACGCTGCTCTCGGAAGCCTCTCCCGAGCTGGGGATTTTGAGTGCAACAGGTTGCAGCAGCAGCATTAGCAGTCGCTTCGAGTTTCTCGCGGCGCAGGCAAACAATGCGAAAGGGGCCTCCTCTTCTTCTGCCTCCTTTCTGAAGGGCAGCTCTCCGCATGCGACAGTCGCCTTCCAGCCGCTGCCTCCCGCCGCTGTCGGCGCTGCCCCTTCCCTCGCTTCTGAGAGCTTCTTCGCTGCTGCTCAGGAGCTCTCCTCGACTGGAGGGGTGAGGGGGGGAAGCGCTTCAGGACGCCTCATCAGTGCCGCTTACGCAGGCGTTCTCGCCGAGATGCGCGGGGATGGAATTTCCCAAAGAAACGCAGCAGGAGAGACCACTGCCAGCGCTGCAGCCTCGCTAGAGGGCATGCAAGACAACCCTCCTCCCGCGAAGCGTTCCCGAACGGAAGAAAGCCTGCTGGCAGAATTACAGCTGCAGCATCAGCTGGCAACGGCGGCTCAGCAGCGGCATCTGCAAGACGGTGCGGGAGAGACTACTGCCTTGCGCCACGCAGGCGAACGAGTTTCTTCTTCTTGTTCCTCTGGTGCTGCTGCTGTAGGCGACGGCAGCAACAACAGCAACAGCAGTGCTCCGGCGCTAGTGGTGGGAGGCACACTGCTGCCGCAGCAGGTTATAAAGGGAAGCAGCGGCGTTCACAGACCCTCGCTGCACCTTCCGTCTCTTCCTGGCGATCTCGATCTGTCCACGACTTTGCAGCTGCAGCGACAACAGCAGCAACTGCTCGATCAACAGCAACAGCAGCACCAGTTGGCACTGCAACAGCGGTTGAGTGGGCAGCAACACATGCACGCAAGACAACAGCAAAGCCTGCTGCGCGGGGTGCGACTGTCCTCACGCCAGCAGCAGCAGCAGCAGCAGCAACAGCAACATCATCAAGCGCTTTCTGGTGGATGGAAGAGACCTACATCTCTGCAGCAGCAGCACCTTGAGGGCATGGGCGGCAGCGGCAGCAGTCAGCAGCAGCAGATGTCGTGTGAGGAGGAAAGTGAGGGAGCTTTGCCCCACGTATACACCGTCTACGCGGAGTTTCTCTTGCACGAAGTGCTTGCCGAGAGCCACCCCGCTGCGCAGCAAGGCGAGCGCCTCCCACAGCAGCCCTCTTCCGGGCAGGAAGAGGATCTGCAGCAGCAGCAGCACAGCGGAGTGGAGCGACGGCAGCCTCTGGGGGTGTGCTGCGGAGAGCATGGGCTTCCTCTTGCGGAGAGTGGGAGCTTGGAAGCGGCTGCAGCGCAAGTGGCGTCTACGGCGCAAGTGGCATCCACAGCAGCAGGGAGCAGCGACGTCGATGCAGAGGGCAAGCAAGGCAGTCGGCGTCGGGGAGGCGTCCACACGCGTGCCTTGACAAGAGCGCTCACGGGGTTCTCCGTTGAGGGATGCGGCTCTCTCTACGACAGCCAGCAGCACGTGCAGCCGCAGCACGTGCAGCAGCAGCACATGCAGCAGCAGCACGTGCAGCAGCACGTGCTGCTCGGCGGGGGGAGTGCAGGGGGGGGAAGCGGCGCTGGCGAGGCGATGATCTGGTGCTGCTCGAACAGAGATCCTTTTCAGCTCCGGCACGCGACTGCGTATGGAGCTCATCGAGACGCCGCTTCCGCCGTTAAACGCCGCAACATGTTGACTCGACAGATGCGCAGGCTGACGACTGCGGCTGGAGGAGGCGCTGGCGCTCCGGGGGGGGGGGCGGGAGAGGCTTTGGCGTGTGTTTCGAGGGTAGCAGCACCTGCAGGGGGGCCAGGCGCTTCGCGAGATCACAGCCTTGTGTATATGTTCACACAAGGGTGTGGCAGCAGCGGCAAAGCTGCAGCAGCCTGCAGCGGCGTCGGCAGTCGCGGGTTCAGCCGCTGCAGGAAGCCGCCTGCGCGTCTGCTGTGGCTCGCGTACAAGCAGCGGCTGCGGGAGCTGCGCGAAGCCTCTGAAAGGGTGTCTCTGACAGCCACCGACTTCGCTGCCGCTGCGCCTTTCGGAGTCGATTCGGAGTCGCAGCAAGCCAGCGCTTCCGCCGACGGCTGCTGCAGCGTGCTCGCCCCCGGAGCCTGCGGCGGCAGCATGTGTCTGTACACCGCTGAGGAAGCCGCCGCCGATCCAGCAGGCTACAGCAGCGACGAGTGCGGCTTTTGGAGGGACTGGGCAGGCCATAGACACCGCAAGGCTCTGGCGAAGATCGCTTCGTCCTTGCGCGGCTCCTCCTACGAGGTGCTGCAGCAGCAGCTGCATCTGCAGCAGCAGCAACACCGCGTGCAGCAAATGCAGCAGCAGCAACAGAAGCGTCTGCAGCAGCAAATCATCCGCGGCACGCAGCACACCCCCGCAGCCACTCCCCACACCTCTCCGTTGCCGGGGGCAGCAGTTGCTCCGCCTTCTGCTGCAACAGCCACGCAGCCAACAACGGCCGCCCCTAAACCTCCTTTGGAGACAGACGAAACTGCAACGGCTGCAGAGACATCCACCACGCAAGCGACAACAACTCCACCGCCTTCAGTGTCAGCAAGCTCCGTAGCGACTGCTTTGCGACAGCTGCCGGCTCAAGACGCGCAGAAGCTACGGAGACAGCTGCAGCAACACCTGCAGCAGCAAGAGTTGCAACGCATCTTTGCCGTTCAGCAGCAGCAGTCCATGCAGCAGCAGCAGTCCATGCAGCAGCAGCAGTTCGCCGCTGCAGCAGTAACACAAGCGCCTGCCTCCTCTGCTGCGCATCCGGCGGCAGCGACTCCCCAGCAGCAACAGCCCACAGCTGCACCAGCGTGGCAACAACACAATCAGCTCAAGCAGCACCAAAAGAATTACACTTCGGGTCTCTTGCTGCAACAGATTTTGCAGATGGATGCACAGCAGCGGCAACAGGGAGAGGCCGGAGAGGGCCTCAGTGCTGTGCCTACACAGCAGCAGCAGCAACAGCAGCAGCAGCAACAGCAGCAGCAGCAGCAGCAGCAGCAACAGCAGCAGCAGTTCCTCCAGCGGCACCGGCAGCAGCAGTGGCTGCAGCAGAAATTGCTGCTGCAGCAAGCTGGATACAGCCCGCAGCAGCTGCTAATGATCCAGGGCAGAGTGCAGCTCCTCGCCCAAATGAAAGCCGCGATGAATGCAGCAGCAGCAAAGGCGGCAGTTGCAAAGTTGCAGCAGCAGAATCCTCCGAGCCAGCAAGCCATGCTGCAGCAGCAGCTGAGAGGGCACTTGCAGCAGCCGGCCATTGCTGCTGCAGCCTTTCATGCAGCCGTGGCAGCGCGAGCAGCACGTGGGAGCGGTGCATCGCACACCGCAGCAATTGAGCAGCAGCAGCAACAACAACAGCTTGATTCTCCGACAGCACGCGGCATAGCGGATGCAGCCCGCCCAGGAGAGCAGCAGCAGCCGCAGCAGCAGCAGCAGCAGCAGCGCGAGGATTCATTTTCCTGTCCTCTAGCCCCCTGTGTGTCGCCGGTGCTGTTTCACGCTGCCGTGGCTGCGAATGCGCCGTCAGCCGAAGGCTTGCAACCTGCTGCGAGTGGGGGAGAGGAGAGACGTGCTTCGGGCATGTCGATGCCTCCCGCTTCGATTGCTTTGCCTGCAGCAACGCACCAGAAAGCAGGCGATTTTTCGGCGAGGCCAGTGCAGTGGCGCTGCACCTCGACAGCGACGACCTGCAGCGCAGCTGAGCATCAAGAGGACGGCAGGGCAGGCGAGCTGCTGCTGCTGCAGTCATCGCCGCAGCCGCAGCAGCTGCTGCCGCAGGGAGCGGCGAACACGCAGCAGGGGCAGCAGGAGACGCTGGAGGTGTCGAAGGCGCTGTTGCTGACCAGAAGTGCTGCAGCTGTGCAGCAGGAGCGACTGCAACACAGGGAGGCGGCATCTCAGCCTATCGACGGTCTCACAGACCTCTCAGCACAGGGGCGAAGCAGCTGCAACGAGGCTTACAACTTCTCCCACGTGGTTGGCTCGACGGCATTGACCCCTTCTCCCCTCGCCTCCCCCCCTGAGGCCTTTCGGCGCTCTCCAGAACGCATGTCTCCCGCCACAACGTCGGCATGAAGTGAAGTCTAAGCAGTGTCAACCTTGCTGCTGCTGCTGCTGCTGCTGCTGCTGCTGCTCGGGCTGTAGAGGCCCGACACCGACCAATGGCGATGGTGGGAAGCCTAACTGATCCGCCTGGAATAGATATTCGATAGATCTGCGGGGGCTTGCTTTGTCTTGTTGAAAAGAACGGTAGCGAAATCTCTGGAGCAGCATTGGCCTCCTTAAGCGGCATGCAGTTGTGCAGGGATGCTGTGGGCTAGCCAGAGCATCGGCAAGCAGCAATGCCGAAAAAAATACAAGCATCACATACTCGAAGCTGACATTCCTCTGCTGGAGGCCCTTTGTTGTGCGGCTTCGATCCCTGCCAAGGCCGCTTCAGGCGCTGTACAACTGCCAGCACACACAACATGTTGCCTGTGCCCGCTGTGCACATGTGCAGCGCCTCTCACTCACTCCATGCATATATATGTGGGCATACATATACATATATATATGTGTGCGTACATACAGATACACATATATATGTTTCAGTATCAGCACTTGTCTGCACTGCAGACTGGCCGTGTAGGTGTGGCGTACTTGATTTTTATGCGTAGCTCCACAGTGCGTGCCAGACCGCCGTCGGGCTTCTCTCCAGATATCAGCAATCGGGTGCTAATCCGGTGCTGATTTGCCTTACTTTGGGAGGCTGTTTGTTGTCGGTGATTGTGCTCGGGAAGGGGGCCTGTCTGATCTCTTTGTTTGGCATATTTATCCATCGTCTCACACAGCGAAATAGACATAACCGCGTCTCCCCATGGCTTCTTCGGTGTCTCCGGGTTTCTTACATGCCTTTCTCCCGGTTGCGAGGCAGAGTCCGTGCATCTGCTCCCTTCGAAAGACACAAGGAGGGATGGCGCCAGGCAGGCAGAGGGGCTGGCTTATTTATTTAACGCCCTCTTGCCTTCATGTTCGTGAACTGGTTGTGCTAGCGCTCGCTATTCTGCCTGTCTGGGCCACTGATGATGGGGTGGCATGCTGGAGGGAGACAGAGGAAGCAGACAGTGGGCAGCCAGTCGTACAGAGGACTTACTGCCTTTTTAGGAGTTCAAGCATTCGGTGCCTTTGAACGTGTAGGGGCTATGTATAATACACCATGAGTGGCATTTCTGGAAATATAATTCGATAAAGCTTTCCCGAATCAAGTGCCTTTGTCGGTGCTCTGCGTAGACGATAGGGCGACGCACAGAAGGTATTATATACGCTTCACCACGGGGAGTTTCACTTAGGCAGCAGTAAGAAACAGCAAATGCGCTTGGAAATTGATTCTGTTCTGTCCCTGAACATGAAAAGGAGTCGTTCTTTTGCATTACAAGTTGTGTGCACACGCCAATTGCGCATGACACATACCTTGCAACTGCTCAGCGCACAGACCGGAGAATGTGCTTCAGGGCTTCCGCTTTTGCGTGGCTGCTGCTGGCAATCGTGCAATCCGATATGGAGTCGGGTAAGGGGCAGTGGTCAAGCGAGCAGACTATGGCCTGTATTTGTAGTCTCGTTGCTGTTATTCGTTGCATGCAACAATGAGAGGAGGTAGTATCCTACACACTTGCGCCCAACGGGTCTTATCGAGCCATAGTCTTTCCAGAGGGTGATAACGCCAGTTGCCGTAATCACTGTTCTTCGAAATCAAGCAGCTATTGCCATTTGCACGTTCATAGGATGCGCGGAAGTCCTCCGCAGTGCTGTGCCTGGAAGAGCAGAGCAAGGTACGATTTTGCAAGTTGACTGCGTACAAGTAGTGAGTGGCGTAGCTACTGCTTTCAAGTATCTGATTATCTTCACTGAAACAAAAGCGGACTTCGATTGCCGTAGGAAAGGAGTCTCACATATAACCTTTGGCAACCTGTATCTTGAGCGGAGCCATTTGAGATTTAGTACGTTCCGGCAGGAACAAAATCTGAGTGTAATGACCTGCGACACTTGTGAAAAGTACTCTTAATTTTTCCGTTACTTTTAGACTATGGTGTTTCAGACGTCATGGGATGTAGCACCTGATCTTAGATATCCGTGCAGAGACATAACGGGCTTTCTTGTAAATTTGTGTTGACTTTCGAGCCCAAAGTGTATCGCAAATCAACTTCCCCGTATCCCTGCTCACGCATCTCACAGGTCTTACATCAGGGGAGAGCAACAGCCAGGGTAAGCGTAGATGCACCCTTAAAGCCCCTCCCGAACTATCACAGCTTGTTACACATAGCTTCCAGCGCACGCCGATAAAACATTGCGTGTCCTAGCATCGAGCAATTAATTTTCTAGAATAAACAAGATATGAGAGTAGAAGGACCAAGCATTCAATTGTTTACTGCATCTGACTTCGACCTAACTAATGAAGCACAAAGTATTTAATTGCAGCCTGGTCGTTGCAACTGGCGTAGTCGTTGCGCGGCCGTAGTATGTCAGATCCGCATCACCAGCTCCTCACTGGCATCACTCAGTAAGGTGGTGCATACGTATTCTCCTAGGCAAAACTCATTTTGAAACGTCATGACCGTGGTGTCGCTATTCATCATCTTTAAGAGTGTCACGGCTAGAATGGAGGCAGCGGGAAGGGAGTCGAGACATCGGGAGAGCACAAGAAACACCTCGCTTCCGACGAAGGGGTGCCCTGACTGTGAGTAGACATAGCTGGCCGTCTGTATTGGATTCTAGCATGCGAAAAACGGTAAAAATTCCACAGAGATACAAGACACTAAAAGGAAGGAGCCACATGACATGAATGTGCTAGCTCCGGTATCCCCTCTGGATTCAATTCACGAGGGAAAACTGCAATGTATTTATCCTTTACATGCTTCAACACGCAGGCATACGCTGGAAAAATATATTTATGACTGATACTTCGGTAAATATGGAGGGTTGCCGAGACGAGACACCACCAATGAAGCAATTGTCTTTCCACGTGCACGCCAAACAGAGGCAAGTATTATGTGCATTCCGGGCCTAAAATTTGCCAGTTTTATGGAATTGTTTGCATTGCTACTGATCCCACAGCTTTGAATTTGAGATTGACGAGGAAGAACCAAGTCAACACAATGCAGCTGCAATAGGGCCGCCAGCTGAACACAGCCACTGTTGCCAACAGTAACGGCAATCGTAGGTTCTCTCGGAGCCGGGCCTAGTGCTGTCTGGTAGTTGAGGCGTGCGCATTATATTCGTATCTTGCACACTCAGCTCAAAGCAAAATAAAATTGGGTGCATATTGGCTTTTGTTAATAAAGCCATCGAATTATTCGTCGCGAATCTTTGAACTTCTGTTCAGCGGTTAAGGGAAAGGCCTGTACCAATTCCCCCACGTGGCCCCCTGATTACTTTCATCCGTAAAAGGCCAATATGGAGCCGCCTTCTTCCTTTGAGGATCCTGGGACGCTATATGCGCATTCAGGGGTGGACCCCGATCCTGTGACAGGCGCAATCGCCGTTCCGATATACCAGTCCACCACGTATGTGCAAGAGAGCGTTCAAAAGTACCTGAACAAGGGATACTCCTACTCGAGATCGGGGAATCCAACAGTTCGTGCTCTGGAAAAGAGGCTATGCGCTGTCGAAGGTGGAGCTGACGCATCCTGTTTCAGCACGGGAATGGCGGCATCCCTTGCGGTATGCGTTGTGGCCACTACTGTGATCCTTTGCTCTCATAGATGTCTCAGTGGTATGCCACAGTAATCCTTGTAGAGACAGCCAGCTGACGGCTGCCAGCTGCCTGGCGCGGGAAGCAGGTACATGCGGTTTGGGCGCTCATCTTAAAGCGTAGGTTTATTTGTCTTACTTGTGTTACTGTTTTAGGTACTCACAACATTTCTCAGTGCAGGAGACCATTGCGTTATGCCAATTTGTCTATATGGCGGCACTTATCGCGCTGCAAACGAGTACCTGCGCCGATTTGGAGTGGTTTTCGATTTCGTCGATTTCAGGGACCCCAACAAGGTAGCGAAGGCACTTAAAAAGAATACAAAAGTGGTATTCTGCGAAACTCCGGCAAATCCGACCCTTCATTTAACAGATTTGGAAGCTATTGACACCATCATTGCCAAAGCAGAGGTTGAGAGGCTTTTTTCAGGCAAAATGGAATCAAGGGAAGCAGGATCAGCAGAAGAACTGCTTAGGTCCCTTGTTGGTGGGAAGAGGGAGAGCCAGCGCTCCATCCTATTCGTCGTCGATTCAACCTTCGCAACGCCCATAATGTTGCGCCCATTCGAGTATGGTGCAGACATTGTGGTGCATTCCGCCACCAAATACTTTGATGGTCATAACATCACCACAGGGGGCTGTGCTATCAGCCGGTTTGCTGATCACAACACCAGAATAGCCTATACGAGAAATATATGTGGGAGCATTATGGATCCACAAACTGCATTTTACACTCTGAATTCAAGCATGACTCTGCCCCTGCGCTTCAAGCGTCAAAGCGAAACAGCGAAAGCCGTTGCAGAATTTCTCCAGCAGCACCCGAAGGTAGAGCGCGTCTTGTACCCCGGGCTCGACAGCCACCCACAGCGGAGTCTGGCCATCAAATATCACCGTGAAGACAATAATGGTGGCGTCCTTGGTTTTGACGTAAAGGGTGGAATTGAAAATGGTAAATTAGCTGTCCCCTTGTGATTCTCACTTCGCTATTAATTATATAACTATCCTGCCTTCTCAATTCTTGGAGGCTGCCTCGAACATTTGCGATAAAAATTCGAGTCAGATTCCTGTCGCGCAGTGCGCCTGGGAGGTTAATATTGTGGTCTGTATCACAGGAATGAGAAACGTATTTCTTGGGGGCATCGTTGTGTGCGCTTGCTCATGAATGCTCGTGCTCTGTGCAGGTATAAAGTTGATGAATTCAATCGGCTTTCCTTTTTCCCTATGTGAAAACCTCGGCTCTGCTCAGTCGCTTATTACTTGCCCCGCAGTTTTCACGCATGCCCAGCTGACAAAGGAGCAGCGGCTGGCCATTGGAGTCACGGATGGCTACATCCGTCTTTCTATTGGGTTTGAGAGCGCAAAAGACCTTATTGCAGCTCTCGAAAAGGCTCTAAATGAGCTCGAGTAGATTTTTGGTAATAGCGCCGGAACGGCTCTTAGAGATCACCTCCGCATCACATGGGCTTTCAGCACACTCGTTCCTACGCAGCAATACTTCATGAGTTGTTTCAACTAATGTAGGCGCTTGACCCATCTTGGCAGGGATGTTAACCAAATGTACGCCCTGTATCCCTCTGAGAAAATGTTATTTTGTGCTTTGACTGTGGGCGAGAGTCAAGATGCGAGGCAACGAGTAGCCTTGATGCAAGCTGAGGTCGCATGGGAAGTTCACCTGCTGATCACGCATGGTATGATTCACAGCCTGCTTCCAACAATCTATCATCCCTCCTTGGCGGTGTAAGACCGTTCGTAGTTGTGCTGCTCACAGGCGTAAACCACCTGTAGATTGAAACTCTTGCTACACGGAACAGCGGAGTCATGCCTTCATCAGTCGTACATCACTGTACATTACGTTTGCAGGGATGTGTGCCGTAAATTTTCTCGCTCCGTGTGGCTCCAAACCTTATAATTCAGCTATGCAGCACCTTAATTGACGGAGTTCCGAATTTTAGTCAGATGCAAATGTTTTTGCGACTTCAATTTGCGCTTTGAAAGCGCTAATGTGCAGCCTTACGTCTTTGATTCATTGGCCGAGGTATGAAGGGGTAAGGAACTTAGCCTGCTGCCGTCGATTCTGTTGGTGGAGACTGTAATGTCCCATGTAGGTCCGCCGCAGGGAGACACTTGTGACATCCAAACCACTAGAAGACTTTTGAGTTGTTAGATCATTGAACACCCGCTCAGAAGCTCCTTCTACCTACCCTTACTCTCCAGGGTTCCGGTATGAGGAGATAGAGTGAAATATTGTACGGTGATGTGCCATCCTTCAGTCACTCCAAGCATACCTTCGCGCATAGCCGCACATAACCTGTAGCACACAGGAGCGCGACGTTCGACCTACTATGTAGTATAGCGTCAGCTGCATTCTGGAACAAACGATATATCCGAGAAGCAAACCCAAAGATTTAATTCTGTGGCTTAGTAGAACGCGCCCAGGTGTATTATAGCGCTACAATGGTTCTGGGGCACTTCACCGCCAGAGCTATCTTCGGTGATAGTCAGGTCAAAAGACCGTTTACCGTGCCATGGAAATCAGCATATTTCAGCACGTTCCAGGCTGCCTCTGCTATTCATCAACATACTAGTAACCTTGGTACATCTCGCCTAGTTGAAAAACTGCACAAAGAGCGCTGCCTTTTCAATTGGGGAAATCAAATGGGGAAGGCCATCAACTTGAAGTGCACAATGGGTGAATTTGACGGCGTCCTTTTTATGGGGTCTAATTTAAAGTGTTATGTAGGAGAATGAGGTAAGGCTTCTTGTGTTCTGGGAACTCACCTTGTCCCCTCTTTGAGTAACCGGGGCCGCACTGTCGGCAGCAGTTCTTAGTGCGCTGCTCTCGAAACCTATAGCCTCACTTATACTCCTATAATATGAAGCTACGGAACAGAATTGGGGCAGGCTCTTTTTGTATGGGGAACAATTGCCCTCTTCCAGGGCGAAGCGGGGGGTCACTTGTGGGGCATCGAGGAAGTGCCCAGTGCATCGGGTTACATTACGACCTAAGAGCTATTTCAGTCGCTTGCTCGTGTTTTAGTGGTAGAATCCTGAAGGCTTGTCTTTTGAATTAACTGTACATTAAAGTGAGCTGTGGGATTGTATGTATCCGTGCGAGCCCCATAAGTGGAAGTAGTCGGCGTGCGTGATTGAACTGCACCCACAAAAAATTGGGGCTGTTTGTTGTATTTTGCTGCAACGCTAGCTTTCAGCCAATTATAGGTGCGTAGGCATGCAATAGTAGCCCTTAGTTCTAGAGGGCTTTGTGTTCCACAGGGCAGGTTGCCTGCCCACCTTCGAGCTGAGGTGTGGACGGAGGAGATCTGGGCTCACAGAGCGTTCCCGGAAAACCGATGGATTTTCCATTGACTCGATAGGGCTGCACGCATCTATGTCTTAAGTTACTCTCCTTCTGACGGTTTTGGTCACTGGGAGGGGTCTTTGCCAACTCAGTAGAGTTGCTTCGCTGACCTATCGCACTTCGTGGGAAAAGCTGTGTGGCTACTTCTTGAGCCCGTTCTTCAGTAGCAGAGCGGCTGACGCCTGCCATCTTTCTTCTGATAAGCACAGGTCTTTTTATAGCTCCTTTTTTTGTGGGTGTCGACCCAATCCACTCTAAAAATACTACTTCAACGTGGCTGCCAATAGCGCATCTGCACAGGTGGGACATAAACTGTCATGTATGTCAATGCTGACATGTTCCTTCTACTCCAGACAACGGGGAAATCGATTTCACGTTCCAAACCTAGTTTGATAGAACCGGTTCAACGGCGCTGACCCGTGGGTAAAGGAAAACATATATTTAAAATCCCATAGAAAACCCGAGTCGTGGTACACGTGACCTCAAGTTTAAAAGCCCTAAAGGGGTACTCTAAAGGCTTTGCTGGCTAAATCAGTGTTATGTGACTACGCAAGATAACATATGCTTCCTCAATAACAAAATAATTGCTTCGTCACACCAGCTTTCCTTCATAAGTTTCAGTCACATATGGGGCAATCTCGTCATTGGACGCAAACAAAGGATCATTTCCTTTGGTGAAGAGTCGGAACTGTACCAATCAGAACATGGCGGTCGTAGCGCGAACCGCAAAAATGTCTTTAGCGGAGGCAAAGGATCAGCGCAAACAGGCTGAACTTGACGTACAACTCTTAGCCAACCGCATAGCCCTCCTTCGGGTACACCTATGAGAAAGTTTACACTCTTTTACCCACAGGACAGTATCCTAGGCACTGGAACAGCGCACTTTACACTGCCCAAAAATGCGGGACGCCAACTAATCATAAACTGCCGTTTTCCTATGTCATGTTGCTCTAGTATCGTAGCAGCGCATTACGTTCAAGCTCGTAGCGATTTGCATTTCCACCACTGGCTTCTCGTCATGCAGCTAGAAGATGCGAAGGCCAAGAAAAAGGTTGAGCAGCTAATCAGAAAAACTCACGCACTGGACGAAATCCGCCAGCGAGAGAAGAAACGCCACGAAATGCGCCAGAAAGTAAGCATTGATGCACCTTTTAATATGTATGGGAGGCTGTATGACCAACATAGAACATGCATCGGCTCATCAGTAAACCAATGCCGCTTGTGGTGGTTTGTTACGCTCTGCCGCCCTGCAAACTTTTGTAGCAACAAGCGGAGAGAGCACAGCAGGTCTTGGAAGTGCAACAGGCGTATGCAGCCCAACGTGAGCGTGACAAGAAGGCCAGAGACGAGGCCAGAAAACGGCAGGAAGAAGCCAAAAGGTGCGCACAAACACATATGCTCTGACTGCACACCTTCAAGTCAACGGGGCTTAAAGTTCTCGTGTTTTATCGTGTGCAAACAACTGCATAGCGTAGTTAGGAGGATTAAGAACAACGCAAGCTGCTGAGTTCAAGCACCAGGCCAGTCTTCCCCCTGCTCTCAGCGAATAGCTTGCTAAAGATTGCATGCAACACAGCCAATACCTACTGGCTACTCCCATAATGTGTTTTTTCATCTTTGAAACAAACGATAGCTAGCAACTATGCTTCTTGATGCTTCGGGTAGACAAGACGTGCTGCGAGTGAAGCGCGAGCATGCACTAGCAGCCGAACAGAGACGTCACTACGATGAGGAGCAGCACGAATACAACATTCAGCGGTCCCAACAAGTCCGTAGAGAGCAAAAGAAGTTCCGCGAGAGGCGCCAGCTTGAACAGGTGCACTCCAATGAAGACATAAATTCGTTCCAGCGTCTGCCGCAACACGCGTTTGGATACATGCAACTCTACCAGAAAGGCGTCCAAAAATCATATACACCATTGAGTGACACATCCTTGATTCCATAGGTGCAGGCATTAGCGATTAATAGGTAAAGGTATGGCTATGTGCAAAAAGGTGGCGTCGACACTTGTGCTTGATGGCATACCGTCTAGTAGCTCGCTTGCTGATGCACTGTACTTCAGCAAAGACGTATCGAGGAGACTCACTCTAACTACGACGCCAGAGTAGCCGAAGAAGAAAGAAAGGTAGCTAAAATTCCAGATTTCCACTGTTTGAATGTCCAGCTCAAGTGTTCGGAGAGCTGCAAGGAATACCTAATAACAAAACTACTTTCTTCTTTTTGTACTGGTAGGCACTGTGTGCTGCACGGTTCCTAGGTGACAGCGCTTGGGTATTTAAGCCTTTGAGATATTCTGTGGTTCTAAACAACTTCTCACCCAGCATCCAGATGGCTCTAGTTCATATCATCTGATGGTCGCTTGGCGTTATGCAGATGCAGGAATTTACCGCACAGGTCGCCAAACTGGAACGTGAAGAGATGGAATTGATTGCTAGGCTCCAGAAGACCCATGTAACATATAAGGCAGCCGTAGTATATATGAACCTAACAAGTTTGATAGCAATTCCCAATTTTAGCCGATCGCCATATGGGTTCACTGCATCCGCCTCACAGCTGCATAGCGATACCTGAGATATCGTCATACTTCATTAAGAGGAACACTGAATTTTTCGGGTTTTGGGGAGTGCCTGACGGACGCAAAGGCGTCCCTCTGGGGAGATGCGGCAATTGCCTGCTCCATGTTGTAGCGAGGAGTGCGTGATGCCGCGTTTACAGGCGCAACAGCGTACTGTGTGTCAAGAACTCGATGCTGCTTTAAATGCGAGCCCGCGCCCATGTGCCAGCCACGACAGAGTCAGCTTGTCATGCAGCAACAACCCATGAGCCCTTGAACCCTTGCAGCTGAACATGAAATAGCAAAATGCACTGGGGCACAGGTGGACAGGGTGGCACATAGGATAGGCTGACAGCAACATCATGCTGCCCCCAGGAATGAACAGCGCCCAAAAATTGTGTCAAGGCACACACAGAAAGGACAAGTGAGCCATTTCCTTTGTCATGGCACCGTAGCGGCAATGCAAGCAACCGTCCAGTGCTGCGGTGCGTTTTCCGCGCAGACTAACAGTGGCAGCGGTTCAAACTATAATAAGGGACAAACATCCCCGTCGGCCTCGAAGATGGCCCATGCAAGATTCATGAGGGAAATGGAAGGCTCACGAAGCCCACTAGCAAATGGCGAAGTGACGGAAGCACGGAGCCAACGGTCTGACTGAGGCGCTCTCCCTGGACTAGCCCTTTAACGCCTCCAGACTGAGTTATATGGGCTCGTAATCTATGGACCAGACTTTCATGACCCATGCATTCTTAGTCTACTCGTCAGCATTTCAATTGGGAGTTGCGCATATGCGCTGTTCCCTGCTGCAGCACCATAAGCATTGGGACTTCACGTTGGTGCTCCAGCCGTGCTACAGGTCGTGCACAGTAAAGACCTACCTGTCCATATGCGTCCCTACTATAATCGTCTTTCTTAATTTCCCTATTGATATGTGCCCTCTGTTCTTATGCTTTTTGGTGTTCTCGACAGTGGCCATAATTCCTGGTCTTGAGCGTGGCAATGCGTACACTGCAGTCACTAATATAGAGTGCAAAACTGGCTTGCAGTGCCAGCTACTGCGACCGCTATATCTCTGTTCAGAACTAATAATAGAGCTTGCTGTAGCTCTGAAACGGTATGCAATGCAGAAAACGACCCAACACAACTTGATAGTGTTACAGCGGATATACTTACCCGAAGAAACGAATGTACAGCTAGACAACAAGTATTCCAACAGCTCCACTAAACAAGTAAAAGAGCGACGCTGGGACCTGCAGTAGCTCCAGATGAACCGCTCTTTTGTAGAAGCTGTCTAGGGAAAACCACTGTGGACCGCCTTGGGTGAAAACTGCATAAGTAGGGCAATTAGGACTCCGCAGGGGCCAGCCTGGACCTCTCCTCGATAAACTCTGCAAGACTTAGACACCTAACCTGCTGAGCTTCGAGGTATTGCAGTGAATCATGTTGTTTGGCCTCGTTTATTGCCACAGTTAGGTCGGTTAGGACGACAACATTGGGAAATCCGGCAGCCCGCAACGCAATCGCACTTTCAGCAACACAAAAGTCCAAGCAAAATCCACAAACCGCCACTGTGCTTACACCCCGTGATCTTAGTACTTGAACCAGCCCAGTAGGATCGTCTTCATTACCGCAAGCAGAGAAGCACTCCGCCTGTTGCAAACACAAACCACACGCAACCTTGCACCCTACGCACTACGCATCGAGAGTACCCTTTGTGTCATCACCGTACTGCTAGCAAGCAAGACCATTGCAAAACTGATGACTGCCGTAATGTCTAGGTCTTACAGAAGAGAGGGAACCCTTGAAAACGACGAGATCCCCGACTTGGGGCTGGACCGCTCGGTGCAACTTGGCCCCAGGTGTGCCTTGCACGCAGTGTGCAGGCCACAATCGAACAGTGGCAGCGTCAGCATTCCCCGCACCTGGGGAGCTACGCACAACAGTCCACGCCTTGTCTAGTCCAAGAGACCTGTTGGCTTCTTTCAGAGCTGCATTGGCTGCAGGCCGGGCAGAAGAATTGATGCCGGTGCTGGCACACGTGCAGATCGAGTGCATGCAATCCGCCGAGTGTGAACTCAGAAAGGACACGTGATCCGGAGGGTGCCAGTCCAGAGAAAATACAACAAGATCACACCAACTGTACGTAGAATCTCTCTGGTCGTGTCCACCTGAACCTTCCGACATAAGCGAGATCGTTCCAAAATCCGAAGAAAGCGTGAGCTCTTCACAGTTTCTGATCTTGGTCGTTTGGCTTTTCAAAAGCCCTGACTTTGCATGACCCAAATTGTTTGCGCCGCTCCGCCGCAGTTGGCGCAACATTTCGCCTAACCGCTTGGCTGTTTGCAAGCCGCGCGGAGCGGCAAGCGTGCCTTCGCAGAAGTCATGTTGTGCATCCGTTACAAGCAAGCAACAAACATCTTTACAGCTAAGGTCATCCAGGATGTCGTCCATTATACTGTTGCATGCGCTTGTCGTCACCAGAGGCCCTATGAGTTCACGCCCCGCTAAGAGACCTTCACTGGGCTTGGGTGGTAAGGTAACAGTTGGTAATTTATGGAAGCATACCGATTCTGTTTTTAGAAGATACACACGACTCAGAAAGATTGGAACCTCGAGGCAAAATGGATTGGCAGCGGTATTCAAGTTGAACAGGAGCTATAGGGCACCCCGGGGACTATCCGTGCATGCGCCAGATGCCGTTAATTGACTTCCGCCTGGCTTGCAACGGAAGAAACCTGTGGAGATTCCTCCGCGAGTTCGATCCAGGCAGTTACATAACCATCAAAAGGTTCCATTTAAGGCTTTAATGAGAATTTACGGACATTGGCTGCGTCTCTATTTCCCCTTGCAGCACGCAGGCAACCCTTTTCCATTATGGGAGGCTGCTTCCTAGATTCTAGCTCCGTGTCATTTTACTTTTTGCTACTTGCAGCCGAATGAGGAGTGACGACATGCTTACACGAGTCTGTGCTACCTGTACCCCGTTGTAGCGTATTTGGATGCTGCATGTCTCTCATGTTCCGCGCCAAAAGACACGCTTCGGCGTGGCGTGCAAAACTAAGTAAATTCAAAAGGGAATTAAAAAAGAATTGACTATTGGGCTCGGCTGCTTGTGTTATGAGTTAGTGGTATGCGGAGTCCGGTGTCCAAGTACTATAAAAGTAAACGCAGGGTATTTTTGCATCTGTTGTATCGTTTAGCATGCTAAGCCATAATTGAACGCATTCTACAAAGGTAACCACATTTATATGACACTTGGCTGATAGTTTTTCTGGTTTATCTCTTCGTATGCCTTGTTTGTCGTAGAGTGCTGCTGGCTCGACAGGAGAAGTTGCAGTGCAGCGTGCATGGGCACTAGGCATCATGTAAAACAAGCTGTGCATGCTCGAAATGCATGAAGGGTGCAGCTACGCGTACCATAGGTGTCTTTCCCTTCTCGTGAGGAACTGTGGGGGACGCGGGCAGGCTTAGGAGGGAGTTTCTTGAAAAATCGCAAAAACTTCCTACTTGGTGACATTGTGGAGAGTCTGGAGTCGAGCGTCTCCCTGCGAAGGCCTTAGATGGAGCGTTGTATGCTGCACATAACATGCCGTAGCTTCTAAATCTGCACCCTCTAGTGATCAGCCAATATACATCAATGGTCTATGTGATCTGCGTACAACAGCAAGGGGAAAAATTCGCCCTTGACACTCTTCTCTTGCTGCCATGGCCCCCAGTATGAGACAGTGGTTTTGATCTACAGTCGCAAAGTTCAAACAAGTCATTTGTGACAAGAGTTTCCTTTGGAATTCTCGCTGACGAGCTGCTGCTTCCCTGACGAATGGCACAGGATGGATCGTCAAACTTTGTGAAGACGTGGACCAAGTCGCCTGTAATGACCATAGTATAGTTCTGCAAACTGTCTTTATGAGGAGTCGGCTAGGGTGGATTGTGCTTAACTAATAGCGAAAAACTGGAGCTGCAGGAGTCTTTTGTGCTGCATCTCATGCCTTATGGTTGTTGCACATTTCAACGCGTTTCTCCTGGTTGTCCAGGCATTTAGCGGGGCCTTTAATGGCTGCACCCTCTCACTCCTACCACATTCTTCGTTATTTAAAATATGGTAGCGCTTCTTGAAAACAAGGTAGACACTTGGTGAAAAGGAACTGTTGCTTGCTTTGACGTGGGTATATCCTGGGAATGTGGCAAAGGCTCCTTTTGTTCCTCACGAAAGAACGATATAGGAAGCTGTGAAGCCCCTGCACAGAGAATTTACATGCAACAAAGATATCTCCAAAGCATTGTGTCTCATCTTTGTCTCTGGCTGACGCCTGAATCTCCTCTAACCCCATGGCTACTCCCAAGCGTGCGTGGTCTTACGGGTAGTCTTTAATTGCTTCGATGTTGTTGATCATCTATGCGAGTCGAATATGTTGGAGCTACTGAAAACGCTTAGCTTCGTCTGGCAGCATCTTTAGGCCGCTCAGCGTGCTTATCGGGTTGATATGTAGTGAGCTTCAGCGTTTTCCTGAGGCTGAGACTGCCTGTGCATTATCTTCTGCTGAGTACGAAGTATTGCTGCACAGCGTAAAATGGGGGCCGAAGCCCCGTGATTTTAAGACTCACTTGTGCTTTATGTCTAAGAAGCACGGTTTGTCGACGCTATATTGATAAACCAACAAGAATATTGTTCATTTCAGCATGCTCTGCTGTAACAAGTTGTGCACGCACACGAAAGCTCTACGATTACCACTGCTATGGTGATCGCTAAATCAGTGCAGGTGCTCTTTGCCTTTGGCGCTTTACAGAAGGCTTAAAATTCTACACAGCGGTGTATTATAGTCAAATAAACCCTCTGATACCACCTCCGATAGTGCTACTATCCAGCCCTACGAGCAGGCGCCTGTTGTAGCTCACTCTTGGCAGCAAATAGAGAGGTATCGCTTTGCACAAACTAATACGCTGAGCAGCGTGCAAACGTAACAAGCATTATTGTGCGAGCTACGTATTACACGCCGCCTGTTTGCTTTAGTGGATGCCTTGAATTGGCCTTTCGCGATAATGCCTTGCTCTGGCCTAACTCATACAGGGCACACCTGACTCCAAAGGTGCAAAAGCTCTGGTATCGGGGGAGGTGAATAGCCTGAAATAATGGACATTACAGCGAGCCACTCAACAGCTTAAGCTTACGTCCCTGTACTCAATACCTGTTATGAGTCCGCTAAGAAGGCGGCTATTCTTTCACCGTACCCTGCTCGCTTCATCTACCTATTGCAAGCTCACGATACGCATCGTACCGATGTACTTACCAAGGGCAACCGTACTTCGGAGTGTTACCGCCGTGTAGCCACGTATACTTCCGGATATTCCACATAAGCAAGCACAACTGTAATTAATATTTGATGGCCATTTGTATGTGGTGTCAGGCACAGTAAATCCTACGCTGACCTCAACGACTGTCGCTGTCTGGATGGAAGAGCGAAATGCCACGACAAGTGCTTGTGCGTTTCTGGGCAAGGCGGTCTAAAATGTGCACTGTGTACCACTGGGGGCGAAACTGACTGGTGAGTATGCATGCGTATTGGTGTATGGCTGTGATGGGTCCAGCACATTACCTACAGATGTCCATTCTCAGTGAAGCCTTCCTAGCCGTGTCCTGTGCTGCCTGGGTAAGTGTTGTACCACGCGATTAGACTGCTACGGCGCGACTCAATTACTGTATTACACGTCGGCGCAGTCTGCTAATGCGTCAGCTCAAGCCATCAATGAGCTGCCTCAAAAGTAAGACTAGAAGCATCCAGTGTGCCATGCGATAATTGACATGGGATACGCTGTTCTCCATCTTACTAAATTGCCTTCAGGTGCGACAAGAAACCATGTATGAGCAGCTGGATTTAGTGACTGGATTGGTTGTGTAAGGAAGATGGCGACGGGAATTGTTCCCTCCAAGTTTGCCAAGCTCTTGCTGCTTTTATTCTAGAAGAATTGTTGAAGTTGCAAGCTACTGAATCTGATGCAATATACAGGAGGCCTATGTAGACGGCGGTAGAGCTTTTGGCAATTCGCCAAAGAAGCACTAATGAAAGTCCACCTATTGTACTACTATGGCTCTGTACAGTTCCCACTTTAATTGGACTACACATAATTCACAAAAAACAAACTTGCTTGCCAGGCAATCCAAGACACAGATCGTCTCATACTTTCCTCTTTCGTTCGGCTTGAGCCAACAGTTTGTTGGAGTTGCTTACGAAGTGCCAGCCTTCGCTAAGCCATTTCGCCCTACCCACGCATAAGACTTTTAAAGCTTGCGTGAACCTAGCCGTTTCATTGACAGATGGCTTTGGTTTCTAATGGGCCACACCTAGTTGGCAAATCTTGAAGTAGGGGCGCCTCAAAATACCTTTCGCGGAGTGCTGGGTGCGTAGACACCATGACTATACAGAAAACTTGAACGGGATGCAAGAATCTCCACTGTGCTCTGGTTGTGCCTAGCTATACAGCCTACCATGGCCAACTAGGGGTGAAGGTAGTGATTGTAGCGGGCTAAGAGACATTTAGATGCCTTCTAGTAGTCTAGTTTTATTCAGTTCAGATGTAAAAATACAGAATCGACTAACCGGTTTCGTTTGCTTGTATATCTATTTCATTTGCAAAGTACTGTTACCTCGATACCTACAATTGAAAGCAGCGTTGTGCGCGTTTGCTAAAGGTACTCCAGGCAACTAGCCATGAAAACTCGATATAATTAAGGGCTCCGCAACGTCCATCCTAGGTAAGTTGTTCGCTTCGTTGGAGCTCTGAGGAGAGGCGGCAGACAAACAGCTAACTTTTTCAAAGGCTTTGGCCGGCTTGCTGTGTGTTGCGACTAGAGTTATGCACCTCCTGTGGAGGCTTTGGATGCAGCGTTACAATGATCGTGCCACAACGCATGGCTATCCGCCTTTGTGCTGTGGAAACACCACGCGACCAAACGTCTCAGAGGACAGTAAGGGAAGGCATCCAGTACAAACGACAAAAATATGGAGGAAACAGAAGCGATGAGTTTCGCACACTACAGCTCCAGCTCTTGTTAAAACGGTAGATGCACCTCTGCTACCTTTGTTGAAGCAGTTGCTCCATTCTTTCCCTGATTACTAAAATTTTTCTGGCGCTGCAATACTACATGACGATGCTGCTTGCATAACAGAGGTCGCTCATTGCTGACCGGAGTTTTCTCGCCCTAAAACCAGATCGTACTAACTTTGGTGAACAGGTTAAATCAGTGATATCTGCTGAAAACAAGGATTACTCTACCTTCCGAGCTACTGTTGAGTGCAACAGAAAAATGCTTGATGGCAACTGCTGAGTTGATAGTGCCCGTGACTGCGTGTAGTAGTAGCCCTGGCTCAAGTTTTTGCTGAAATCTACAGACTTAAAAGTGTCGAGCAGTCTTGGTGGAAGAGAACTTCCACTATTTGTGAAAAATGCCAAGCGTTGAGAAAGCGCATTGAAACTTCCCTACAACGCAAATATTACCCCGCCAAAAGGAGATGGACACGATGGTCTTGGATGACTCATGCAAATATAAGGTCAAGAATAATTGATAGGCTTCTGGAAAGCAGATCAACTGCATTCGACGGCAGCATACTTCATAAAACCGTGATTGCTAAAGTAAGGTGTGCCACGAAGATATACCAATTAGCTCCACGATCGGCATACACAGACAGTCAAGCTTGCTTTGATAGTTTCGTCATGCTGCCTTCGATTGTGCCTGCAGTGCCTTTACATGTTGCGCCTTCATAAAAACATAATCGAGCTCATTGCACCAACCCAATGAGTACTTGTGGGAAGATGCAGCGGCAAAGAAACATTGGCCCCCGCTCTGGTGCAGTGCTTTGCACTCGCGTTTCCAGAAATGCGTTTATGGGCCCCAAATACACTCAAATACGAATTAAAAACGGTACAAAATGTCTAATGCTGTGAACTGCTGCGAGTGATCAGTTCCATGGACAAACACCTGCTTCGCTACCACGATGAACGCTGCCTTTTCTGGCCACCCATCAGCCCCCGCTGCCTTCGACATTCTCATTGCTGACCTGTCCAGAAATCCCACCCCTCGAGTTTCCAAGAGAACTTTCTTATGAATACAGGGCGTCATACGCAAAAAGGGATGAGCCTGGAAAATGGGCACAGGCAGATGCGCCATTCGTTAAATTATCATTTATGTGCGTTATTTCGGAGCCTGCCTCAACGTAGGGTGGCTATCCGGGCTCTACACATGTGCAGCAGACTCACTGCTTCTGCCTTCGGGAGGTGCTCGGGAGTGTACTTGTAAGTCCATCCACCTTTGTAGCAGGCAGTTGCCTGGTCAAAATCCATGTCTCTAAGCACAGCCACTACAGGCTCCTCCCGCTTGGTAGTCGGGTGCTGTTTCGAGATCCTAGGCATCCGACCAAAGCGATCGACAGCCCATAAGAGCGGCATATAGACTCTACTGACCCTCTCTGGACCCTCTAACATGGCTTCTGTCAAGGCCTTAGCCACGCGGTTCTGAGGAGCTGCTTCCGGCACCACAAACAAAAGCCCCAGGAAAAGCCGCGTCGCATGCAGTTTAACGGACACCCGCACATCAGCCCCCCTTTCCCCGTTTCCACTTCTTGGGTAGTATCAATTAACCTACGATTCAAAACGGGCAGAAGTGCTGGGAGGCGGGCATGGGGGCCCCCGGTGGGGGAAACTCACGAATATTTAAATTGGTTAACGCATGTTTCAGCGCGGGATACCTAAAAGTCTGGCCAGATGATGATTCCACGGTAGAATAAAGGGCCAGCAGAGCGTCAGTGTTCAGATGTTCGTTCCAGTCGCCCCCTATGAAGACGCCGTCGAAGGAGTCTAGCCCTGATTCGCATTGCAGACAAGGCAGCCAATGCAAGGGGTAACGCAGAAACACCCGAAGTAGATATTTGCACGAAAAAGGCGTCCTAGCCGGCAAAGGGGCACGGCTGCACACACGTGCACCCCATACAGGGGGTGCTACGGCACGCCACGGCCGTAGAGGCTTGCTCTTGAGCGTTCGCAGCAGTAGAGGAGAAAAGTCACCTTTGTGCTTGTTGCCACAAGCCTCCACAAGATGAGCAATTACTGAGCGGAAGGCTTGAGACTCCCAGCCGGGAAGGTGGACTCCGACGAATGCCAGTTTCCCGACGTGCGTGAAGTGGAGGACGGCGGCAATAAAGCCTTTTTCGCGGCCATTCACGGCATGCTGGGCAAGACAAACGTAATTAACGTGGGGAGAAGAAAGGTCCCCCTGACGAAAGCGCGAAATCCATATGATGGATTGCGTGTTTAGTCTCCCAAAACGCAAACCTGTTCCCCCAGTATTCTTGAGGCTCTTCATATGGGCAGCGCCCCAGCTGTGTTCGGTGCTCAGCACGTTGACCACGTGCTGCACATTCTTTAGCATGCGCCGCTTATCGGTTTTGGTCTTGAAGTGCGGAGTTTCATGCAGGAGGAATACCAACACATCCAAGCGGTCAACAGGGGTCGCCTTGTGCTCTGCGACGCCATCCATCAAAGCCCACAGCAAGTCGACGGCTGAAGGCCGCATCATGAAGGTGTTCCTGGGGAAGCACGCGCACAAGACACGCAGAAGAAGTCTCAGAAGAAACATCAGAAGCAGCGCATGCTGCAATGCAAGGACCACAAAACGCGGCATGCATGCCACATCGACGCCGCAGGTAGCAGCTGCCCTCTTGCGAGGCCCCGAAAAAGGAGGGTTTAAAACCCTTTTTCTTTAGACAAAACAACTCCGGTTCAAAACAGACATGTGCAGCAGCAGGCGGGGGAGGAGGGGGGCAGGGGGGACTGGGGAGTGGAGCGGGATTGCACAGGTCAGGCTGTGTGTGTGTGTGTGTGTGTGTTTGTTTGTTGGTTTGTTTGTTTGTGTGTTTGTTTGTTTGTTTGTTTGTGTGTTTGTTTGTTTGTGTGTTTGTGTGTTTGTTTGTTTGTTTGTTTGTGTGTTTGTTTGTTTGTGTGTTTGTTTGTTTGTTTGTTTGTTTGTATATATATGTATATGTACATATATATATATATGTGTCTAGCCGCGGATTGAAGCCAAGTGCCAGGTGCGCGCCTAGCCTAGTGTCTGTACACCTCCAATCCTTTGAATGCAGGAAACAGGAGGCACGCAGAAATCAAGGGAGAGGCTAATTCACGATACCCACCACTGGACGACGCCAACGCCTAGCCGCCTGTGAGACTTGAGTTGCAGCATTTTCTTGTGTCTCAGCTCTTGTTGCACTCGATGCTTCGAAACAAAAAGCCCAAACTCCGCGGCAACGTCGTGCAAGTTGCCTAGATCCACAAGACCCTCTTTACCAGAGGCTTTTCGAGCATCGTACTCGTCGTAAAGGCGGATGGAAGGGTACGACTCGCATTGCAACACCGGCGGAACCGCCAAGCTCTCCAGTCCGTGGCTTTGGGGATGCTTGAGGGCTTTGAGAAGCTGACTCCTCGTAGGCTGCCTCGCAACGAAAGCTTCCACTGCAGGAGGGCGGCACACAGGGAGAAGTACAAGGGGACTGTATTGCAAGCGTGTTTCTTTCGCTGAAACGCGATTGGCCTCAGCCCCACAGATCACACCAAAAGCCTCAAAATGAGGCTCGTTGAGGCTGGATATAATGAAGCGGGTCAGAAGGAGCGCTGATCCACACCCGCTTCAAACGCAGCCGACGCGCCAGGTTTTTCCGCATCCTGCACAAATATTCATCGGCAGCGCACACCGAGTAAGCCCGAGTCGCCAAACAGCAAGCGAAGTCTGTATCTGGAGTCTCATCGCATGTGTGTGGGGCAAAGAGCTTGTTTTGCTCATACCGAATTGGAGGCCGCCGTGTCTGACCCTGAGTTGCCCCCATTTCCTGCTGCCTCCACTCTGCGTGAACAGAATTGAATAGCACAAAGCGAATGCACAGCAGCCAGAGTAGCGATTCAGCTGGCGTATGCACGTGCCACGCAAACCTGCATGCTCTGGAGGCAGCAGGCATCTTCCGCGCTTACATGGTAGAGGCTTCTGGCCATCGCACGACGAGCGCGCTCACTTGCTTTGGTGAGGAGGGCGTCCCTGCAGCCTCCGCCGTACAGCTCCACACCGTCAGAAGGACTAGGCTGACTGCTCGAGCAATTTTCTTGAGAGGGTGCCCTGTTATTCGCCTTGTGCCGTGCTTCCAGGGAACCACCATTTTCGAGAAGCTACGCGCTACCCAACAAGCGACAGGCGTCGTGGCCACAGCCAAATCGCTGTGGAAGATGACAAAGAGGGGGGCTCGAGTCGTGCTTGTGGTGAAGGCTTGATTTCGCCAAGGTGGGATTGACCACTCAAGGTGACCAGCTTCAACAGACGGACAGAGGGAGGTGTCGCAGAACCGTCTAGGGAAACCTCTGAGAGGAGGTTAATTATTGCGACTTTTAAGGGCCATACAGAGAACTCCACTCAGAAAATGAATAAACACAGAAGATCCCTTGCCGTGCACACCCAAGGAGCACGCGGGGAAGCGAAGCGGCCGCCTACTGTACGCGGTGTCCAAGGAGGGGAGCTGCCAGGGTGCAACACCTTTTACAATTTAGAGGGTCTTAAACTACGCTATGGAATGCAAAAACGGGGAGTATCGCGGTGTCGTGCAACCTGCGTGCGCAATTTGTGGCAAATTCACAAACACTAGAGCACTGAGTACGCATCCCCACGGCACACGCAGTTCACGAGCGATATAATTCCCATTACCAAGCTAAACCATAAAACAGTCCAATAAGTTTGCTTAGAGCGGAAGCTCAGGGTAGAAAGAGGCGTAGACTTGGGAGTAGAGCTGCCTGTACGCAGGGGCAGTGTAGCTAAAGGACCAGCCCAGGTGTCCGCACACCGAGTCAGAAAGGCTACGGAGTCTTGCAAAGTTGAAGAGAAATGTGAGGTGATCGAGTTTTAAAGACAGCATTGTTGCCTCCCGATTAATCTTTTCTAGTGTTTCAAGAATGCGTTCACGGCTTTTCTGCTAGCCATCATTACCTGTGCCCCTCCTTTGTGGGGATCTCAACAGCAGGAGATCACCGTGCATGGTAAGACATGTCCTCAACGGTTTCATTTCTTTGAGTCTACACATTACTTCCTGGCTCTAATTTAGGCTTGCTTTTACCAAGAAAATGCACCGAGCACGGATGCGCTGCCTAGTAAGCGAAAATTCGATGCATTCCCTGCACGGGCGCCTATGTAGTGTGACCATGCCTACGTCATGGAGGGTATTGAATATTGTCGATCTCTATGAGGCGCTACGTCCCTTCCCGACTCAGGTGTAAAACTTAGAATAACGACGTTTTTCCTCTGGTTCATAGAGGTGCTGCTCCTTTAAACGTCTTACGTCGACGCCACAGACCTTGTGCTCACAAACACCGTGCGGCTCTGCAGCCCCCAAAATTTGCTACTAAAGCAGGTACACGTCATTGATCGACATTTTGGAGATATTCGAACGTCTCCTGCAGGCCACAATGTTTCAAGAAACAAGCCACACACACTCCACAATGCAGTGTTCCTCCCGATTTATGGCAGCTCTACCGTTCCTCCTAGGGTCTCCATCATAAAAATGCCTCAGCCACAGAACTCTATCAGAGCATGCAATAAAAATATTCAGTCTTTTAGACAAACGTGCATTCCTCACCCTTACAAAGCACAGTTCCGGTGTGTGAGAACAAGGAAAACTAGCCACTGTGAGCGTTGTTGCCCCCTCTGAGCGCTCCATGCATCGTCCACCAGTCTTCCACAGTTTCACGCAAATAAAATGCACGGGAAATCAGTCCTTGTACTTGGAGCCAAACCTGCTGACCAACTCATAGAATATAGCGGGAGAAGCTAGACTATATCACTTTGCAATACATCAGTTAATATTCAGTAGCGTAGGATTATCGAAGAATTCAATGAGTGACTGTCTCTTTATATGCCTTGTTAATTGAAAAGCAAGGGCAGCTCAATACAGCAAGAGGTAATCAATTTGTGTGCGTGTGCGCTAGATGCAGTGTACAACGTGCTATGAATTCTCGGAGTGCGCTTAGGCGGTGCATCTACGCGAACGCTCGCCCTCCCCCCCTCCCCTCATGCCGGAGCTGTGAGGGTTGATGGCAGGGGAAAGAGGACGCGTTTTAGGGATAGTTGACAACTCTATGAAGTGTGTGTTAAATTTAAAGTCAAATTATTAAGCCCACGGAGACCCTAGACGGAGCGTTGCAATGGCTAAAGCGAGGGACCTGATTTGAGTTAACTTGGCGTGAGAGGGACATTAAAGGTGCCTCAGTTAAGAGGCTTTTGCACTGCATTGTCTCCACTTGCATGCTCTACGTTTTGAGAGCGGCCACAGGCAATCAACAGAAATTCCGGAAGCGAGGTGACCGTTGGTTGGGCCTGTATTATTTGCAACCTGTACAGGTGCTCTGCAGTTCGTCTCATTTCAACGTGGGCTGCTTGTTAGTTGCAGGGGTTAAGGTGCTCTGCGACGAAGGTGCTGTGAATAACCGCTGGTAGAGGATTACCTCATACTAAGACTGTCCAGTCTTGCAGAATTTCATACATTGGGACCAAAGGGGTGCACAGTCCCTACCTTTTACATTCCATGGCTCACAAATTTTACCCTAGGACAAAATAAGGAAGCTGGCTGCATGCAGAGTTTGCTTCCTCTTTATCACAGCGCCACGCACAATTATGGGTTATTCTCCCCACACCAGGGGCACTCCTGGAAGGCTCGCGAAGCTCAGTTAGTGCAGCAGCCGAAAGCAGTCTCTTCTCTCCCGATGCAGCATCATAAGTGCTTTGAAACGCAACACAGCGTTAGACACAGAGCCTCTGCCAGCCCTACACGCCGAAATGCAAGCTGTAGGAGGGTGTCTGTCTGCAGAACTGCTGCTAGCGCTGGTGTGGCAGCTGGCTCGCTACCCGTGCCAGTAAAGTACTGTAGCACATTGTATCCTAACACTAAGCTCTGCGCTGCCCCCAAAGGGTAGGCTGAGACCTCTAGAAAAGTCTGCAGCACGCTTCCAGAAGCCTCAGACGTAAGGCCAAACCCACCCGCCTCTGAACCGAAATCCCAGTGCACCCCAAGGCCTACTTAGAGCTCGCTCATGAGTACCAGCAAAGACAATACCCCCGAACAGTTTCTCTCCAGAACCTTTGCGCAGCACACGCCAGCAGCCCCCCTTTTGCGCCTACTGGTATGGCGAACCTTTCTTTAGACGCCACCACTAGGCACTGCAGAAAACGGGGACTCCCCCTCTTCCACTGTGTTTTTCTTGTCGAAGGCAATCACTTGGCTGTACACCCCGGCTTCCGCCTGCACATGACCTGCTGCAACAGCTGCTGCCACCTGCAGCAGCACCAGCAAGCCGAGAGGCTCAAGAAGGTCGTTGATACAGCCAGCCATTCAAGGGCCCCAGAAACGGCAACCACACCGCAGCATCTGGAAGTGGAGCGAGTTCCCTCGAAGTGCAAGTGCAACAGGAACCTCTCGTGGGATGTCTAAGGTAGCAACAGCACGAAGGCGGCACCACCCCTTCAAACCAGCAAACAACGTCAGCGTCAGTAGTGACAAGAACGTACAGGGTCCACAAAGGCGCCCACGTCCACTCTACCGCGGAGATGCATGCAGTGCCATGCTGACTCTGCGCCTTCTCTTGTGAGCCCTTCAATGTGCCTGCACCAACACACGACACACAGTCCAGCCATCCAACGTCGCGATGCCTTTTTGCAACCCCTCACTCGACCAAGTAACCCTGTTGCCACCGCGCTTCTGCTTTCGGGAGTGGGGAACTCCTAAGCCCTCCTTGTAACACTCATGACCGAATTTACAGATATGTATAGATATACATATGTAGACATATATATATACATATCCCATTTTCCTGAGCGGCCTACATACTTGGTGAGTGCCTCTACAACTGCTTCTTGAGAATATTCGAGATCGTAGAATATCCGCAAGCTCCACGCAGGAACGGGGGGCCTGTAGCCATCCGATGGTTCGGGTTCCGCTTCAGGAGCCTGCAGGTGTATGAACGACAGCC
This sequence comes from Cyclospora cayetanensis, assembly GCF_002999335.1. Lineage (NCBI taxonomy): Eukaryota > Apicomplexa > Conoidasida > Eucoccidiorida > Eimeriidae > Cyclospora > Cyclospora cayetanensis. The sequence goes on along the minus strand of NW_020312749.1, from coordinate 70,987 downwards.
ACAGCCCTTCGCATGCTACCACCTGCGACGCGATTGGGAGACGAGTGCAATCGCTGCAGCAGCAGGAGGCCGTCGTGAGACATGGCACGCCGTAGCCTCGGTGAACTCAATGCGAGATGCAGCCGCAAAAGATCCCACCTCTAAATCGGCTCCCGTCTTCTGTTGTACCCTCTTTGCATGCGGCTGCTGCTGTTGCCGGTGCACCTCGGCGGGCAGCAGCTGCAGGAGGCGCTTGCTGGGTAGCTTGTGGACAGAAGGGGTCGCTCGCAGGTTTGCAGGAGTTGCGAAGTGCCGTGTACCGCTGAAAGGGCTGCTGCTCCTGCAGCTTGCGAGGGGACGCTGTAGCGGCAGCCGCATGAGACGGGCAGATTGGCAAGAAGTCTCAGCACGCAAAGCGCTCGAGCTGAGAGCCCTTGTGGCGTCATCAGCGATCTCGGTGGGGAGTTGGCTAGCTGCTGGCGAGGCCGAATCGCGCGCTGGAAAGCAGGAAGACGACGGCTGGCGCGCTGCTGCCTTCGAAGGCAGCGGCAGCAAGCCGAGTGCGAACTTGTGGCGTAGACTCCGTAGGAGCAGGCGTGGATCTGGCTCATTGCGCTGGACATGCCTTCGCCGCGAGCGCCGCTTCCTGAGGGGCACAGGCGGCTGCTGCAGCTGCTGCTCTCGCAGCTCGTCCATCAGAAGCCGCCTTCTCTGACGCTTCGACAGACGCAGCCACACTTGCAAAAACGCCAGGTTGCTTTCTGAGAAAAAAGATAGGGGCACAAACGCAAGCAGGAAGAATCCCAGACCAACTCCAATTTTTTTTCACAGCCTGTTGCGCAGTGAGAAAAGGTGCTTTTTAAGGCTTGCGGCAGAAAGTCGGGCTTTTGCGAACAGGCCGCTGGGAAGAGTCAGTGCACGTCCTCGACGCGAGTGAGGTGGTGTCTACCTGGCTGCAGCTGCTGCAGAGGCTGCAGCGCCTCCCCCGACTGCAGAGAAGCTTCCAAGGAGCGTCGCAAGTCTGCCATCAGAGAGTTTCTCCTGTACTCGGCTTCCACATAGGACTCTGCGATAAGGCAGCAGCAGCAGCGGCAGCGACGTCAGGCTTATGATCAGCAGCTCCCAGCAGAGGCCAGTCGCGCTGCTAGGGGGCATCACCAAAAACGCTTGAAACCACCACGCACAAGGGACGAAGAAGAGCATCAAGAGAAATCGCAGCAGCAACTGTTACAGCTTACCCAGTTCCGCAACATCCCTAATAGGCGCATACTCGGGGTAATCGGCCTTCGCCAAAGCGTCAAACACCCCTGTCACCTCTGCTGCTAGCTGCAGCAGCCGAACCCTCTCCTGCTGATCCTGATGCTGCTTGAGCCGCAACTGCTGCTGCAGGAGCTGCTTTTTCTGCATGCGCCTCAGTGCGCTTCCCAGTCTCTTTGTCACAGCAGGTATCCCCCCGTCATGAAGGGGCTGCTTTTGCTGCGGTTGCTGCTCTTGCTCTGAGGGATCTTCTTGCTGCTGTTGCTGCTGTTGCTGTTGCTGTTGCTGTTGCTGTTGCTGTTGCTGCTGCTGCTGCTGTTGCTGCTGTTGCTGTTGCTCTGGGGGTTGCGTTGGCGTCACCTCCTGTTGCTCTTGCGAGGCACCCTTCCAGCTGCGACCCCCAAGGGAAACTTGCGAAGGCATCGTGAAGACACCGCCTTCCTCAGGAGTGCTTGCGGCAGCTGCTGCTGCAGTAAGTGCTGCGGCTTCTGCCTTGCGGCGTTTCTTTGTCCCTAAAATGGGGAAATTCATGTTGGCTGCTGCTGCTCGCGCGTGTGTCGTGACTCGCTGAACGATGCGTGTGAAGCGGTACTTAGGCTGAAGCCGCCGCTGCAGCAGCAGTTGTTGTTGCTCTGCTACGGAGAGCTGACGTGGAAGCGCAGGCTGCTGCTGCAGCGCAGCCTGCAGCGAGCGTATCTTGAGCAGGTCGAGGACGCCGTCAGAAGTCACGAAGCCGAGATCCTGCGTCGCAAAAGCACACTGCGTCTTCTGTTGAGCTGTTGCTGCATGCCCTGGTGCAGTTTAAATACGCGGGGAGCTTGCAGCTTGATGCCACGAATAACCCTCCACAGACAGACAGCTGTATATCTTCTCAGGAAGTCGCAGAATACCTGCAGCCTCTGCATTGCAGCGTTCCGAAGGGCTGCCCTTGCGCGCGCGGAGGCTCTAGCCGCCTCCGCTTGCTGCCTCGCATCCCCCGTTTCTGCAGCAACAGCCACAGCAGCAGCAGCAGCAGCCACAGCTGCGGCTTCGGGGGGTTCCCAGGGCCTGGAGTGTCTGTGCAGATAAAGGGGAACGTAGTTGGTGTTGGGGAGGTCTCGCAACACGCCGTAGTGCTCGAGAGCTCCATCTTCTAGTATTGCACTGGCACCAACGCCGTCAGCCTGCAACAGTGATTGCCACAGATAAGTCTTGGAGAGGTGAGGGGCAAAAGGCCAGCAGCACACAACCCGCTGAGAGAGTGCGTCTCTCAGACGAATCCCCATCAAGCGCTACCACAGGAACAGTGCAGCAGCAGTATTGGTAGTAGTAGCAGCGGCAGTACTAGTAGTAGTAATAGTAGTAGTAGCAGCAGTAATAGTAGTAGCAGCAGCAGTAATAGTAGTAGTAGCAGCAGTAATAGTAGTAGTAGCAACAGCAATAGTAGCAGTAGTAGCAACAATAAAAATAGTAGTAGTAGCAGCAGTAATAGTACGAGTAGTAGCAGTAATAGTAGCAGTAGTAGCAGCAGTAATAGTAGTAGTAGCAGCGGAAATAGTAGTAGTAGCAGCAGTAATAGTACGAGTAGCAGCAGTAATAGTAGTAGTAGCAGCAGAAATAGCAGTAGTAGCAGCAGTAATGGTACTAGTAGCAACAGCAGTAATAGTAGTAGTAGCAATAGCAGTAATAGTAGTAGTAGCAGCAGTAATAGTAGCTGTAGCAACAGCAATAAGAGTAGTAGTAGCAACAATAATAATAGTAGTAGTAACAGCAGTAATAATAGTAGTAGTAGCAACAGCAATAAGAGTAGTAGTAGCAACAATAATAATAGTAGTAGCAGCAGGAGTAATAGTAGTAGTAGCAACAGCAATAAGAGTAGTAGTAGCAGCAGCAAAAATAGCAGCCCAAACCTCCTCACCTCCAGCCTACGGGCAAGCGCCTGCGCGTGCCCTAACTTCCGCTTGAGTATACCGGTATACCGACGCTTCTGAAGAGCCTTCCACAATCCGTCTAGCGTCTCTAGCGGCAGAAGAGGGTTAAAACGCGTCAAGGGAGAGACCTTTAAGGCCTTTAGAGAAGGCACTACCCCACGTCGTCTGGCGACAAGGGCACGCGCTGTTGCCCCGTCTGCAGCAGCAGCAGCAGCAGCTGAAGTAGCAGCAGCAGCAGCTGAAGTAGCAGCAGCATCAGCTGGAGTAGCAGCAGCATCAGCTGGAGTAGCTGCAGCAGCATTAGCTGAAGTAGCAGCAGCATCAGCTGAAGTAGCTGCAGCACCAGCTGAAGTAGCTGCAGCAGCACCAGCTGAAGTAGCTGCAGCATCAGCTGAAGTAGCTGCAGCAGCACCAGCTGAAGTAGCAGCAGCACCAGCTGAAGTAGCTGCAGCATCAGACAGGAATGAGACGGATGCAGGCCGTCCGATATCCTGGAGAGACGCCACTGCGCCTGCGGCGGGTGCATCGTAAGCTGAAGTACATACAAACACACTTTGTGTAGGCAGCACAGCAGATGCAATCTTGAAGGCAACAAGAAAAGAGGCATTGCAGCAGCCACTGCGGTGGCACAAGGCGTGCTTGTAGCTTTTGCAGGAAGGGCGTCATCTTGCCCAGGATTGAAGCCGCTGCGAAGAAACTTAAATCTAATTTTTTAATGCTCTTCTTCATTGCAAACGTACAGGGACCAACAATGAGCTCGGCGGCTCGGGGGGCTTCTACAGGCGTAACAGCAACTTGCAGGTGACGTGTCAATTTGGCCAGCACCGCATCCTCCTAGCGAATTCACACACAGACACATCAATCTATATATATATATATATGCATACATATATACATACACATATATATGCATACATGTATACATATATGCATACATGTATACGTATATACATACATGCATATTTGTACACATATATATATGTATATACATATATACATATATGCATACATATACATACATATATACAAACATGTATACATCCAAACAAAAACATACATACATATACATAAAAAGCATGCACACATATACATATATGAAAACATATACACATACATACATATACATAAAAAGCATGCATACATGTACATATATGAAAACATGTACACATATGCATAAAAGAAAACATACACACATATACATATATGAAAGCATATACACATCAACATATATATAAACATATAATACATAGATAGATACGCATCCAGAAAAGCTGCAGGCAGCGTTAGAGAATCGCGTTGCGAAGGCGGCGTTAGGAAAGAGCGGAGCCTCTAGCGAAAGGCAGGGGGTTGGCAGACGGCCTTTGCGGGAGCTATTGAGGGTGTGAAGAGAGCGAAGAGGTGGACAGCCGCTTTACAGGAGTTTGTTCGCCCCTGTAGAGAGCAGCAGCAGCAGCACAGTCCTACCTTCGCCAGCGCCAGCTGCTGGAGCTGCTGCAGCAGCTGGTGCAGTTCTGCTTGTTGGGCATGCCGTTGCAGCAGCTTGGCAGCGGGGGTGTCAGGTGCAGCAGCCGCAGCTGCCACGACAGGCACCCCCTCCGCGCCAACGATCCTGGCAGAGGCAGCAGCTGCTCGCGCAGCTGCTGCCTCTGCAGCAACGCGCAGTGTTTTCGCATACTGCGCAGCTTCTTCGGGGAACGCTGGTGCAGCCGCAGCTGCTGCTGCGGCTGCTTCTTCTGCGTTAGAGGCCTCTGCTGCGGCGGCAATAGCTGCGGCAGCGGCTCTCGCTATGCGCGGCATGCGGATGTCACAAGGTACAGGTGTTTTGAGCAAAGTGCCGCTACCTCGCCGATACTGCAGGGGCAGTTGCTGCAAGAGGAGCATCAACTGTTGCAATGGCGCCGCTTGCAAGGCTGCCAAGCCTTCGGCGTCCTACACTCAAGGGGAAAAAGGCACTCAGCCACTCAGCACGCTCAAAAGGCGCTCCAACGCGTGCTTTTCATCGCCGCGCGGAATGCAGCTTGTGAGACCCCTTTGGTCACACAAAAAAATTCAGCGCTTGCTGCCACCCCAGACTCTTACCGGCACGGAGAGGTACTCCGGCGGAGCGTTCGCGTATTCGGTGGGATTCTTCTGGTGCGGCGTTGGCTTGCTGTTGATTGCAGAGGGCCGTGTCTGCAGCAAAAAAAGACGTGACAGAGCACCGCAGCGCTGGCTTTCCGTCCGTCTGGTCCCCTGTAAATCTTCGCTTAAGAAGCCTCCTTGGAGCCATGCGCAGCTGGCTGCAGCAGACGCGATTTCCGACACACGCACGTTCGACACCCCCCCCCCCGGAAGGAAAGCCTTGCCTCCTTACTTTCTTAGGTCTTGTGCGATTCCAGTGCTTCGCCCCTTTCTTTTGGGGGTGATGAGCGAAGAGACGCGATGTCTGCTGCTGCTGCGGCTGCTGTGGTGTCGAGGCGCTCAGAGAATGAAGAGACACAGCTGCACCATTACCTGAGGTAGGTCCTGCTGACGCAGGCGCTGTACGTACACTTGTGCAGAAGGCGACGCGTTGCAGCTGCCGCAAGGTGCCGCCTCCGTTCGCGCCAAGTGTCTGAGCAACAGCAGTAAGAGTAGCGGCAGTAAGAGTAGCAGCAGTGGCAGGACGGCAATCGCCGCCGACGCCGAACGAGTTCACCCCCGCTGAAGCTGCTGCTGTCGCATGCAGGCAGCACAAGCAGCTCAGGCAGGCTAATGCGCAGACTCTCCCCAGTCGGCTTCTGGCGCAGAGGGAGTGCAGCAGCAAAAGTCGCAGAGGCATCTGCGGCATCTGCTGCTGCACGGGAGCCCGTGCAGCAGCAGTAGAGAAAGCTCTAGAGCGGGGGGAGGAGCATCGCGAGCCGCTTGAAAAAAGCCTTGCAGTCGAGCAGATGTCTCCTCTTCTTCTCCAGCCGCTGCCGATGTCGCGGCAGCGGCTCCTTCGCCCTTTCCTGTAGCTGCCGTCGATTTGCTGTTGCTGCTGCTGGTCGTTGCTACTGCCTTGTCTGCGAGGCGAGGGGGCGGCTTGGGGAGAAAGCCACGCGTTTGATCGCTGAATAGACTCGCCAGAAAAGGCAGTAGCTTCAAGAGGGAATGAGCAACGCCGACAGCGGCTAGACGCTTTTGTGTAGAAAGCGAGGGGAGTAGGGGAATAGGGGGGGAGGGGGGGGCCCCCTCGCGGCGAGTCTCCCTTCGCCATATGGGGACGGGGGGGCCCCCCCTTCGGATTGGGAGGCTGCGAGTCTCTTCGGCGGCACATGCCTCGTGAAGTGCATCGCGTTTTCACCGTAAATGAAGAAGGCAATCTTTATGGAAGACGAACCGAGAGGGGAATTGAGCCTCCTCAAGGAACAGGAGGTGTACAGGTGCTTCCCTCAATACCAGGGTTCTATCCAGCTTCGAAAGCGCTGGTTCAAGCCTTGCCAGCAGCAGCTACTCACCGAGCGCTTCTAGCCGTTAATTAGCGCTGATTTTCGAATTTAGAAAAGGTGAAGGAGGCGGGGGAGGGGAGTGGCAAAGACTGGAGTGTTAGGGCGCTTTGCTGTCGAGGTTTCTACCGCGCAGCTCTTCGGCAAGGGGGCGATTTTTGCGGCTCACGTGCAGCGGGGGAGAGTTTCCGCATTCCTTGCTGCATTTTCTTCACGTATCGCCCTTTCAAATAATTTTCCCTCCCTTTGAAGAGTCCTCCGTGGCTTGCCGTAAGGCAGGTGCCGTCGACAGCAGGCAGAAAGATGACGGGCCCCCCCCCTCCTGCTGCTGTGTCTCTTGTTGTCCATACACCCGGAGAAGCAGTAGCAGCAGCCTCTGCAGCGGCCTCTGCAGCAGCCTCTGCGTCTTCGTCAGCCGGAGAAGCAGTGGCAAATGAGCTCTGCCAGCAAAGGATTGCAGCAGCGGCGTTGCTGGAGCGATTCGATGTCTTCGTCTTCGACTGCGACGGGGTTCTTTGGCACGGGAACAAACTGCTGCCAGGCATCAAGGCGATGCTGCAGCAGCTGCAGCGAACGCCTCGCCAGAGGGCGAACGAGGAGAGTGCCTCCACCACTCCCTCCACCCCTACCCCCATGAGCGGCACTCTCACTACCCCTGCAGCCAGCAGCACTGCGAGCACACCTCCAACAGGCAACAAGCAACACAAAAGCGTCTACTACCTGACAAACAACAGCACTTTGAGCCGCAAAGGCTTTGTTGCGAAGCTCCAGACGCTGGGCGTCCCTTGCACAGAGCAGCAGGTCAAGGATCGCTTCTCCCTAAATCCTTGACATTCCCTTCGACGTTTCCGCTTTCTCGCTGAGCTCCCCAGATGCTCTCCTCTCTTCGCAAGGTGGCTTTGGAGCTTTCCAAGCTGCCCATGGTTTCCCGTGTCTCCAGAGCTCCTGTAAATGCGTGTGTGTGTGCGTGTGTGTCGCAGGTTCTATGTACGAGCTACTCTACGGCCAAGTACATACGCAAACAGCAAAAGAAAGCCATGCACCAGTCCAACAAGAGCTCTCGCGTCTACGTTGTTGGCGAAGAAGGCCTCCTTGAAGAGCTGCGCAGTAACGGCATCGATGCCTTTGGAGGCCAAGAAGGTAGACACACGGCACCCGGAGAGGAAGGAGACAGCTTCCCAATTCGAGCCGCCTTGCCGCGTGGTTGCTTGCGAGATACAGGAGGGTTGGGAACAGCATGCATGCGTTCCGTTGCGTGCTCCCTCTGTGTGAAATGCGGCCTCTTTTATTCGCGAAATCGATGTGGCTGCTCAGAAGTGTACGAAGAAATCGACTTTGGGAACGACCCAGAGGTGTCCGTACAGCCCGACGTGGATTTTGTCGTGGTTGGTCTTGACCGCCGCTTTTCTTACAAGAAGCTGCAAACTGCGCAGCTCTACATAAATAGCTGCGGCGCACAGTTCATTGGCACCAACATAGATCCTCTTGGCAACTTTTCAACCAAACAGGTGCCTCTCTCAGAGATGTATCGTGTGTAGTGACGCTTTTTCGTGCCTTGGCACGTAAAAAAATCGCAGACGAGCGAGGGTTCAGGCTGGCTGAGGGGAGGGGGTGAGCAGGAAGTGCGTTGGATGGCAGAGATCCGGAGGCTCCTGCGACAAAGTCTTCATTCTTGTGGCGCTTTGTGATGCTGCAGAAGTGGGCAGGCGCAGGAACGATGGTGGCTGCAGTTGCAGCGGCCTGCAGAGCGCAGCCAGTCCTCATGGGCAAGCCTTCGGAGCAAATGCAGCAGCTTGTCTTGGAGGCTCTAGGTAAGGATGCTTTAAGCGCATGTTTCTTGAAGCCACGGGGGCAAGGGAAGGAAGCGTCGTGGATGTGTCTCGCTAGTTTTCATGCCCGCCGATTTGTATCCACGAGGAGACGACGGAGAGCGTCTGTGCGCATGGCGAGGCGGCTCGTGGGTGTCGCTCGAGGAGACCGCTCGTCTGGGATCGCTTTCCATTGCTGTTTTTCCTGCACAGAAGGCGAAGACTTGAATCGCGTGCTGGTAGTCGGAGACTCGCTCCTGACAGACATCGCGTTCGCCGCCTCCTCTGCGCTACAGAGCTGCCTCTGCCTGACGGGCGTCACAGGTAACGAGCAGCTGCGTGAGGCTTTTGCTGCTGCAGCCGCTGGTGCAAGCAGCCACGTAAGCAGAGCTGACGCGAAAGAGGTCGACGGTAAAGCTCGCACCAGCGCCTCGATCGGCAGCCTGAGCTGCTCCCCCGCTGCCAGGCCCCCCCTTCCCACCTTCATAATTGATACAGCGGCACACTTGTGCCCCCCTTCGTCAAACGGCCTCCTACTCTAAAGTGCACTCGTGCACACTGCATCAGCGTGCCGCCTCCTACGCTGCTGCTGCTGCTGCCGTTTCACGGACTGCATCGCAGCAGTTGCGGAGCAGAGTGCCGTGGAGAGGTGCAAGGCTGATAAGGATGATCGACGGCTCTTGCCTATGCTGCTGCTGCTGCTAGTGCTCCTGCTGTTGCTGGGCGTCCACGCTCTGCAACAGCCAAATTCTTTAGAAATATAGTGCTGCTGCAAAGAGCAGCAGCAAACTCAATGGACACGCGACTCTCTTGTGGGAGCTCCTCTAGTTACGCCTGCCTGTCAGCAGGGCTGCAGAAGTACTCAGTGTATATACACTGAGGAGCATCCTCTAAAAGCCTAAACTGATGCTACGCTTCACACACTCCCACAAGGCTCAGGAAAAGCCTTTTAGCTACCAGTGTATATACACTGAGGAGCATCCTCTAAAAGCCTAAACTGATGCTACGCTTCACACACTCCCACAAGGCTCAGGAAAAGCCTTTTAGCTACCAAAATTGCAAAACGCTCTACACAACTGTTAGGTGTCTCTGAATGCCTAGCGCACCAATGAACAACGGCAACGATGCAGCTGCCAGCCTAGGGAGTCACGTGCAGCGGCGCAGCGCAAGAGAACAAATCGGCAGCGACCGCTGTCGATGCAACGCTATCGTGCTGCTACCCTCGCCCCAAGCGAAACAGTGCCAGCTGCTACAGCTGTCACTGTTTCGAACACTGCCCTGCAAGAGAGGCGCATGTTCAAGCGCTTCGCGAGGGTGCCTGCCACAAGCCGCGAAGGGCTTCCCAGAAGATCAGAAGCCCTAGCACCCTGCATTGCTGTCAAGGAGTGATGCACGATTCAGAGGTGCTGAACATGACGTTTACTGGCTATCCCGCGACTGTGCGCGGACATGTGCACGCCTCTTGCTCTACCAGAGTTCAGGATGGACGCTTTCGCCCCTACATGCGAATCGTGGCCACCTCGCAAGGTGCCTGTACACCTGAAATTCAAGGCTTTGCGGTTGTGAGAAGCCGCTTGGCTCTGCTCCAACGTGCCCGCCCGAGGCTCCTGTACACGCGCCTCGCTTAAAATTTCATGGAAAGCGTGTTTTGAGGGAGGTTCGAAGCTTGAACGCTCGCTAATTTGCGCCATGAGACGCTTGCCATATGCCAGATGTGCCGTCCATCTACAGCGCCCTTTCTCGCCGCGCGAAATTACTACTTTGGATTTTGCTGGAACTGTATATTGTAACTTCCCGTCTCGGGATTTTGCTCGACCTTGAAGTTATCGAGAGAAAGCCCCACTTTACCCAGCACGAAATTACCCAAGTCTTTCAGCTTCCCCAGCATCTCTTCTTTCTCTTTCTCGAACAACAGCTCGGATTCCCGCTTCACGTGACGCAAGTCGTTGCCGTACGCCTCCCTGAGCCACACACACATTGCCAAACCCTCAAAGCCATGCATGCACTCTCCAGCATCCCTAAATCCGCCGTCAAAGCGCAGAAAAATCACGCGCGCCGACCCTGGACAGTCAGACTGCCCTCCTCAGCCCCCATCCCCTCACTCAAACTCCGAAAAGTCGCGAATTCTGGTGAAACGAAGCCGAAGAATGCAAAACGTACGCGAGTTTGGGGTCTAACTCGATGGCCTTGTTCAGATCGCTGAGCGCCTCATGCCACTTCTTCTTTCCTTCGTATGCTCGGAAGCGTCGCAAGTACGCCTGCAGCGCAAACCGCGCCTTGACAACAGCCCTCCATCGCTGTCACTCCGCGCCTTGCTGCTGAATGCTGATGTATCATCTACCCATGCCCTCGTGAATGCAGCGTGTGCAGAGACCTCTCCGCCGGGTTCCCTTGCCGCAACACGCAACTAGAGACACGCAGAAGGCAGAGGCTAGCAATGCACGAGAGAAGTCTCCCCACCTTGGCATAGTTGGGGTTGGCGTGAATCGCGTCCGAGCCATCCGTCACGGCTGCATCGAAAGCTCCATAGTGCAAGTGACAGAGCGCTCTGTGCGAGGCAGCAGCAACAGAAAGAAGCACACACATATCACAGCAGCAACAGAAGGAAACACACATATCACAGCAGCAACAGAAAGAAACACACACATACCACAGCAGCAACAGAAAGAAACACACACATATCACAGCAGCAACAGAAAAAAACACACACATATCACAGCAGCAACAGAAAAAAACACACACATATCACAGCAGCAACAGAAAGAAACGCACACATATCACAGCAGCAACAGAAAGAAACGCACACATATCACAGCAGCAACAGAAAGAAACACGCTCCCCATCCCCCCAGAAGCAATGCTGGTCGCAGAACCTCAGACAGCGCAAAAGCAGCGCCTAGGTAGGGCAGTGAAGGAGTTTTTGGCTAGCTGCATGCGCTGTGCTGTGTAGCGAACCTGTTGCTCTTGAGGACGGCATGCATCTCGTCGAGTTGCTGGAGGCAATGCAAGAGCTTCCGATATCTGGCTAATGTGGCATCTGGTAAGAGGTGAGCAGCAGGATGCTCTCTTGCGTCATGCTGTTGTTGCTGCTCCTGGTTGGCTGCCTCTCCTGCTGCGCTTTCATCCCCTTCCTTCTTCGCCTCACTCGCCTCTGCTTCCTGATCTGTCGCCGACCCCTGCTCTGTCTGATAGCCTTCCTGCTCCTGCTGCTGCAGCTGCAGCTGCTCAGCCTGCATCTCAATCGCATCCAGCTTCGTCTCTGTCTCCTCGACTTCTGCTTCAAGCTTCTTAATGGCGGCAGAATAAAAGTGTAGAGCTCCCGACACAGCGCCACGGCGAAACTCTTCGTTGCCACGTTCTTTCAGTTCCGAGATACTCTGAGAGTCACCTGCAGACTCCTCATCTTCCAGCTCTTCAAAGCGAGGTGTCTCCTCCTCTGCAGGGGCAGACGCTGCAACAGCTTCGCCTGCTGCTGTTGGCAGTGACGCCTCCGACTCGACTGGCACTGCGCTGTATGAACCGTTCGTGGCATCAGAATGGCGTTGTGCATCCGCTGTTTGCTCTTCCTCTTCGCAGTAAGCTTCGCCTATGGAAGTAACCTGAGCAAACAGATCCGACGAGCTCTGCTCTACGCCTTCTACCTCTGTTGCCGCTTCTTTTTGTTCTCCCGCTGCTGCCTCTGCTTCGCCTTCTTGTGCTGCGGCAGCTTCCAAGGCGTCCATTACACACTCTCCGTGAGCAGCCTTGAGAGAGGTTTCCTCATCTTCTGGTGCTGCAGCGTGTTCAGTCGGAAGCACTGCAGCAGCTTCTGCTGCACTTGTTGCATCGGCTGCTGCATGCGCAGCCGCAACCACTGCGGCTGCCGCAGTTGCGTCTGCAGCAGCTGCTGCAGTTGCATCTGCTGCTGCAGCTGCACTTGCTATCGTACTGGCAGCAATAGACGCTGCTGTAGCTGCCATGCCTGCAGCATGCGCAGCAGCTGCTGCCTCTGCAGCGACGGTGTGGGCACTTTCGGCTGCTGCTGTTGCGCAGCTGGCTTCGACGTCAGCAGAAATCGGCGCGGGAGGAAGTCTTGTTGCAGTGAAGACTCCTGCTTCAGCTGCAGCCTTAACGGCCATAGCTTCTGCCTCCGCTGCTGCAGCCTCAGCGACTCCCGCAACTTGTGCTGCAGTTTCAGCTGTGGCTGCTGCTGCCTCGGCTGTTGCTGCTGCCGCCTCGGCTGTTGCTGCTGTCGCTGCAGCTTCTGCTGCGATCGCCGCGGCAAGGCTCTCATCCACGCGGCAACTCCCCTCTGCTGCTGCACGATCGGCTGCAATATCCCCTCCTGCCTCGAAGACACCACCTTTCTCAGGCTGCTGTCGTTGCCGCTGCTGTTGCTGCTGCTGGTCTTCACCCGAATCATGCGCTTCAGCTTGGGGCTGAGAGTCTTGAGAACATGCAGTTGCGGCTAAAGCCGTGTTTATTGCCGCTAGAGCTGCGTCTCTGGTGGCTGCAGCGCGTTCCGCAGCAGCCGCGGCAGCGGCAGGAGAACCTCCCAAGCTCCCCCCGCTGCGTTTCTCGCTGTGTTGCCTCAGGAAATCTCTTTCTGCAGGCAGCAGATCTGCCGCAGACTGTAAGACCTCTGTCTCGCCGTGGTTGCTGGGGTAGCAGCTATTATCCGCTGCTGCCGCTCGCGTTGAGAGGCTGCCTCCGCAGGAGTTGCTCGGGGATGTGTTGGTGCAACGGCCTTCTGCAGTGCATCCCTGAGGCTCTGGTGTCTCTTCTTCCTGCCTTTTAGCGTGTGCATCTCGCTGCTCGCGTTGCTTCGCGGGTTGTTGGTGCCTTGCGGAGACATGAGTTAGTGACCTCTGCCTCAGCAGCAGCGTCCACGCAGCAGCTGCTGCTGCAGCAAGGAGCAGCAGCAGCACCGCCAGCAGCGGCAGCATCCTCTGAAACGCCTTGCTCAGAGCGTACTCTGCGCCGCAAATCCGCTTCTGCTGCTCCTGCGGCTGCTGTGCGACTACGGCCCTAAAAGCGGCAGCGGCGCCGATCTCAAGGCAGCTGCAGCAGCAGCGGCGACGAAATCAATGACAAATTGGACAGCAAGCAGTCCTTTCCACCAATACCTCTCAAAGAAGAGCCCAATAAGTCAGGCAGACAGAGTGTGTGTGCTCCCCGCCTCGGCAGCGCAGTCGCATAACTGCTGCCTCCCCTGCCGCCGCTGCTGAGTTGTTGCTGCTGCAGATGCTCCTGCGGAGGGTCCGGAGTGCGAGCTGCTTTTTGGTGCACACGCAGAAGCTGTTGAGACAGCACGAGACAAATAATGTTTTCCTCGAGACAAAAGGGCGAATTGCCGCATTTTTTGCGGCAGCAGCTGCTGCTGCTGTGGCTGCTGCTGCGTTGGACAGCGGCAGCGGCGGCGGCTGCAGCCACCGCAGCAGCAGCAACTGCAGCAGCAGCTGCTGCTGCAGTGGCAGCTGCGATCAAGGGCATGCAGCCATATACCAACGCGAGCTCCTGCGTTTTGTTATGAGTTAATAAAGGCTGTTACTCGTTGGAATTCGCCACTCGAAATTGCAGTCTCTGTCCAGGCACACCAACCGGCGCAGCAGCAGCAGTGGCAGCCTTTAGTGCTGCCGCTGCTGCTGCCTGACTCCGGCACCCAGCAAGCATTGCAGCTCTTTTGAGCGCCAAATTTCTGTTAGCAGCACCAATAACCCAACAGATTCTACAGCAGTGGCCTTAGCAGCAGCTTCGCCCCCCCCCTCCCGCCTCGTACCGACAGCGCGTAGGCGTGGCGGTCCAAGCGCTCTGCCTGGCTGCTGCTCGGTGTTGAGGGATGCCCTAATCACGGGCATGCATGCGCGGAAAATTCGATTCTAGTGCGTGCTGCAACGCAGCGAGCCAGCCTCCTCCTCACAGCCTCAAAGGATCGCGCGGCTGCCACAGGGGGTGTGCCCTCCTGACAACCACCTGCTGTACCACGCGTGTCGACGATGCATGTCGATCAGCAACAACATCTGCCGCTGACTGCGGTAAACGCTGCTGCGCCTCCATCATCAGAGCATGCAACACCCCCTGGCCAAATACCAGCTGCAGCTTCCGCCGAGAATCCTGCAGGGGAAATGCAACCTCCAGCAGCAGAGGCTGCAGCAGCTGCAGCGCAAACGCCACAATCGACGCCTCCGCCTGGCTCTGCTGCTTCCCCCGCATTCAGTCCACTCTTCCAGCTCTTCCCAGCTGCAGCAGCAACCTTGCATCACTTTGTTGTGAATGCAGATCGCTTCATCAGCGAACCCAGCGGCAGCAACACCAGCGGTGCTGGTGCTCCCCCTGACGAGGCATCTGAACGCCTTGCAGCTGCTCGGCGCTGTGCCTCCGCCTTGCAGCAAATAACGGCGTCGAATGCAGCAGCAGCAACTTCCTCAGCAGCAGCAACATCCTCAGCAGCAGCAACTTCCTCAGCAGCAGCAACATCCTCAGCAGCAGCAGCCGAGGCAGCAGCAGGGAGCTTTGGCTCGGAAGGGACGGCAGCAGCCGCTGCTGCAGCGGAAGCTGCGGCGCTCCTGCTGCCTCCCGTTCTGCAGATGCTGCACCACGTGAACATTGGAAATCAAGAAGGAGAACCACATGCCTTGCGTCAGCAGCTCCTCCTGCTGCTGAGGCTGCTAGCCGTTCCTGCCGCCACCCCTCTTGTTTTGTCGCAGCAGCAACTTGCCGTCCTGACGTCGCAGCAGCAGCAGCATCTCTTAGACCAGCACGCCACACTCTTGCCGGTAGGTGCTGCAGACAGGCTAGCCTCCCCGAATGCGCCGTTTCTCCGCGAGCATCTCGAGCGGCTCTTCTGACCAGCAGCAGTAGAGGCATCCCTCGCTCCGCATGTCGCGTGCTTGCCGTCTGCTGCTGCAGCGCTTGTGGTCTGGCTGCATGTGGAGTATTCGCGGGGAATGCGAAGAATGCGCAGTGCGATCCTTGGCAGCCTTAATCGAGATTTCAAAGCACATTCGAGAGCCGCAAGGACTGGCTCTCGAGCTGCTCACGCAGACTTTACCTCCGGTATGTCTTTAGGAGGAGCACACGCTTGTCGGCATGTTCTTCTGCCGCAGAATCTTGACTGCAAGCTTCCGCACCCACTTTGCGCTGCGGCGTTTTGAAAGCTCAAGAGGGCCGACGAAGGCAGCCGTCTCCAGCTGCCACGGAGGCTGTGTGCGTGTGTTGTTGTTGTCTGCTGCCGCCATCGCCTGCCTCTGTGCATGCATGCCTGCCTGCGTCTGGATCTGCCGATTTCCAGATCTACGAGAATCTGATCGAGGCTATCGAGCGACAAGTGCTGCAGTTCAAACGCACTGGCGTGCTTCCCAAGCCAGGAGAGCTGCCTCTCGGTTCGTTTTTCTCCAGCAGCCGCACCAGCAGTGCACGAGAGAGTCCGTTGTCTAGTGCTGCCTCGCGAGATCGCGCTTCCTTGCTGCATCGTGGAGACTTCAAAAGTTGCTTTCGAGGTGCCTTGAGCTCAGGATTCATCCGGCGAGATTCGGGGCAGTTAGTCCCTTCGCGGCTCTCTGTTCGCGTTGCTGGAGATGCAGCTTACTGCGTTATCGCCTTGAACGCCAAGCTACAAACGCTCACCATTTTCACGCAGCCAGATCACTTGTACGTGTCATCTAGCAAAAACTCCTCGACACCTACACACATCAGCAAGTGCGATGCGGGGGCAGCAGCACGAAAAGAGGCGTGGAAAAAAGAAAAAGCAGAAAGGTTTGCGGGCAAAAGTCTTTCTTTTATATTTATATGTATATCTCTGTCTCTTTCTGTCTCTCTCTCTCTGCCTTTCTCTGTTTCTCTCTCTCTCTTTCTCTGTCTCTCTTTTTCTCTCTCTGTCTGTTTCTCTGTCTCTCTTCCTCTTTCTTTCTGTGCCTCTCGTTCTCTTTCTTTCTTTCTTTCTCTTTCTTTCCCTCTACAAAATTTGCAGACGCAGATTCATACATATGTGTATAGATAGATAAATTTCTCTTTCAGTTTTAAGCGGCAAATCAGAATGCGAGCAGCCTGTCCTCCAACGAAAATTCGCAGTTGCACTGCTTGATGCCAACCGCTTCAGACTCCGCCGCATAAGACAGACTCAAAGGCGCTGCCCTCAAATTCTGTGAATTGTTGCTGCGATTAATTGCTGCCTTAGGGTCTGTTTGGATCTGCTGCTGCGATTCGTTGCTCTCGAATTGCCGCCAGCCTTCCTCACGGATCAAGGAACTGCTGAAGCCAGCAAGGGTATGCCTCCAGTTGCTGCCGCAGTATATGCAGCTCCTTGCAGCTGCGCGATGATAAATTACGTCTGCTGATGCTGTGCTGTGGCTGTGGCTGCTGCTATACTGCTCTCTTTCTCCTGTTGGTGCTATACTTCTTTTTAGCTCCTGTTGGTGCTATAGTGCTATAGCTCCTGTTGGTGCTATACTGCTATAGCTCCTGTTGGTACTATACTTCTTTTTTTAGCTCCTGTTGCTGCTACACTGCTCTCTTTCTCCTGTTGGTGCTGTACTTCTTTTTAAGCTCCTGTTGGTGCTATAGTGCTATAGCTCCTGTTGCTGCTATAGTGCTATAGCTCCTGTTGCTGCTATACTTCTTTTTAGCTCCTGTTGCTGCTATACTTCTTTTTTTAGCTCCTGTTGCTGCTATACTGCTATAGCTCCTGTTGGTGCTATACTTCTTTTTAGCTCCTGTTGGTGCTATACTGCTATAGCTCCTGTTGGTGCTATACTGCAATAGCCTTTGTTGGTGCTATACTGCAATAGCCTTTGTTGGTGCTATACTGCTATAGCTCCTGTTGCTGCTATACTGCTATAGCTCCTGTTGCTGCTATACTGCTATAGCCTTTATCGGTGCTATACTGCTATAGCTCCTGTCGCTGTTGGTATCGCAGCCGCCGTTGGTGATATTTGTGGAGAGACGCCGCTTCTGCGGGTGTACTGCTACTACTGATGCTGCTGTGGCTGTTGCAGATTTGTTTCAAGCGCAAAGTCGCATTTTGCTGTTCCTCTGCTACCTTCTGAAGAATAGCGCCTCTGGGGATGTCAACGGAGCATACAGCAGCAGCAGCAGCAGCAGCATCACCCCTGTCAGTGGCAGCAGCGGCTCGCTTGAGGCATTCACGACACGTGCCCTTCAGCAGCTGCCGCATGTCATGGTTCGCCTGTTGCAAGCGCTGAAGCCTCCGCTTTTCCTGAAGCGCAAAACTGTGTGTTTTCGCGTAGCATTTTCTCCCTGCTTTTGCAGTCACTCTCCCTAGTGTAACTGCGCAGCATGCTGCCTGCTTTCCCTCCCTGCTGCCACACGCCATGATGCCACCCCACAAGCAACGCCTAGGTTTCTCTGTGTGGGGTGTCTCTGTGCAGGTACATGAGGCGGCAAAGTTGCTCGCCGCATCTTCTTTTGTCGGTGCTCTCACGCCAGTTGTGGAGCGACTGATGTCTCTGGAGCTTTCCGTTTTTACCGAGAGGCTTGACTCTGCACTTCTCAGGTATGCGCTTCTGGCCTTACCCTCGTGTATCATCTACTGGCTAGACTCGCTTGCCTGGATGACGCAGGCGGCGCTGTGTGGATATGTATATATATATATATATATATGCGCGTGTATGCGTGTGTGTATATGTGTACGTGTCTATGTATATATATATGTATATGTATCTGGGTGTAGGTGTGTGGATATGTGTGCACATATATGGATATGTCGTGTATGTCAATGCTTCATTATGTACAAGTCTATGCGTATGCCTATGTGTCTATGTGTATATATCTATGCGTATTTGTGTATGCCTATGTGTCTATGCGTATGTGTCTATGCCTATGTGTCTACATGTATACGTCTCTATGCGTATGTGTCTACATGTATACGTCTCTATGCGTATGTGTCTACATGTATACGTCTCTATGCGTATGTGTCTACATGTATACGTCTCTATGCGTATGTGTCTACATGTACACGTCTCTATGCGTATGTGTCTACATGTATACGTCTCTATGCGTATGTGTCTACACGTATACGTCTCTATGCGTATGTGTGTATGCGTATGCATGCGAGCACAAAGCGGGGTTCTTTAGGACGCTTAGTGTTTGTTGTTTTTGGCTGTTGTGTGTGTGTGTGTGTGTTTGCGACTTGTTAGGGTGTACACGATATGCCACTTGCACGACTTTTTGTTGATATTTCCATCTCCGATTTGCGTGTCGCTGTCGTTGCTGATGCGCGTCGTTCGGTGGAGCGGGCTGCTGCTGCTGCAGTCTCGTCCGCATTTGCCAGCAGCAGCAGCAGCAGCAGCAACAGCAGCAGCAACGGCAGCACTTAAGTCTTTTGACGAGGGCGCTGGAGGCTCGTTCGATGCAGCAGCAGCAGCAGCAGCAGCAGCAGCAGCAGCATCTAAAAATACAGCGGAGAAAAGTGGTGGGCTCGGGGGTTGCACTGTCGGAGGGGGCAGTCAGTTGGCGGCGCTGAGCATTCGACATCTTGTTGCGAAGCTGATGAATTTCGTATGCGATTTGGCAGTGAACAAGTATGCAGAAGCAGCGGCAGCGGCTGCCCCCGAGGCAGCACCTACAGCAGCAACAAAGGAGGCTTCTGCTCCAGCAGCAGCTGCAGGCGTATTGCCAGCTGCAGTGCACGTCGCTGCGCATGCAGCTGAGCCTGCAGAATTAGCCGCCGCTGCTGCAAACGAGCAAGCCGCGGCAGGAGCGGCTGTCGGAAATGATGTAGCCTCCGAAATACGGAAAGACACCAGTAAGAATAACAGCAACAGCAACAATAACAGCAACAGCAACAATAACAGCAACAGCAACAATAACAGCGCCACAACCAGCGTGCAACGCATGCAACAAGAAACGATGGAGCTTTTACTTCTGGCGTTGCGCATTCTCTGCTCTTCGCTTATCGAGCTACAAGAGGAGATACCACAGGCATGTCGGCTTAAATATGTATATATATATATGTATATAGATAGATAGATATACATATTTATACACACATACATATATATGCACACATATACATATGTATATACACGTATGCATATACATATATATGCACATATGTACATCTATATGCACATATGTACATCTATATGCACATATATACATATATATACACATATATACATATATATACACACATATAAATATATGTACACACATATAAATATATGTACACACATATACATAGATAAATACACATACATATATGTACACGTATGTCCATGCTCCTTCATAAATGCGTGTATGCATGTTCATGTGCAAGCAGACACCCATCCATGTGCATGCGGAGGTGTGTTGCGTAGAGCCTTGTGTCTATTTTAGCAGATGTGTGTATGGTTTCGCCTGGCGTTTGGGATGTTGCATTTTCGTGTGCATGTGTGGGGGCTGAGGATGTTTTTGTGCAGATGCATGCGGCGGCATGCAGTGATGAAGGAGCTGAAGAGGTAGACGGATGGCTCAGCAGCGGCAGAAACAGCGGTGCTCATTTTTTTCCACCGCATGTGCCGTTGCCAGGATCGGCAGGAGCAGCAGCAGGAGTGGCAGCAGCGTCGACGCGTCCACTGTCTCCGCAGCAGCAGCAAGTGTATCAGTCCTTCTTGCGAGAAACCAAGAGTCTTTTGCGGAGCACCTGCATTGCGTTGCGGTGTCTCGTGTATCAGATTGTGGTGCTGCCGCAGCAGCAGCAGCAGCGCCGCCTGCAGCAGCAGCAGCAGCAAGGCGGAGGAGGAGGGAGCCTCACAGCAGCAGCAGCAGGGGCGGCAGCGAGTAACAGCAGACGCGCTTCCTTTGACGTGAGGCTGCTGCCGCACGGACAGATGCTGCCTCCGGATTGTCGCGCACTTCTAGAAGAGGCCTTTTACGCGACAGTGGGCAGTGCGCTTACCTACGCCAAGGTAATTTGTAGCGGCTGCTGCTGCTGCGTGTGGACGACACTCTATTGATGCTGCGTTTTTTGGAGTGTCTCGTGCTCTCCTTGACTGCAGCACTTGCACCTCCCCAGACGCCTCGGCAGCGGCGCTGGCAGCTCCTTTTTCAGGAACGCCGTTTGCCCATTTTGTTTTAAAGGAAACTCTTTCTTGCGTCAGTCACACGCGCGGGGAGAGGCGTGGCTTGTTGCGCTTTTTTCTGCCGCAGTGCTTCGCATTTGCTGCAACTTCGCGGCTGCAGCATCGCGTAGAGGAGGGTGGCATCGGCTGCACGCTTATTGCTCTGCCTCCGACGTATCCCCTCACTGGCGCCCTTTTTAAGGTCAGTTTCTATCTACGGTGTGGCGCCGCTTGCAAGAAGACTCCTCCCTCTTTCTCGCATGCATGCAGGCTATAAGACGGGGGGAAGTTGCTGCAGGTGGAGGGAGGTGTTGTGGTGCGTTTTATGCCCGCTCGGCGGCTGTCTCGTCGAAGCGTCGACTGATTCTCCGTACAAAGCCTTGCTGTGACAACGTCGCAGGGGATCCCCGAGGCAGTCGAGGTTCTCGGATTGAATGTTGCGCAAGTCGAGGAGAAGGAGCTGCTCGAACTTGCCTCTTCCTCCCTAGCCTTCTTGCACCCTGCCGATGCAGCAGGCTTTGCAGCTGCAAATGTGGCGACGTTGCAACAGCTCATTTCTCTCTTCCCGCAGTGCGTTGCGCTGCTGCAGTTCTTCCTAGGGCATCAACACACAAGCAAGGTAAGACGCGAGCGACTTGTCGACACGTGCTGTCTCTCAAGTCGCGTCGCGGGGAGGGGGGGAAGCTGAGAAGCGCATACCAGACAGACACAACACCAGCGGCAAAGACTCTCGAGCAATGCATGCGCGGAAGGAGGGCAGCTCTGTAGAGGGGGATGAGAGGCAGGCTTGCGGCCAGGGGTGTATGGATATCTGTATTCATATACGCGTATAAATGTATGTATGTATATGTATGTTTATGTATGTATTTCTGGATCCATGTGTGTAAGTGTATGTATTTCTGGATTGAGGTGTATGAATGTATGTATTTCTGGATCGAGATGTATGAATGTATGTATTTATATGTATGTTTGTATTTCTGTGTATGAATGTATGTACTTATATGTATGTATGTTTGTATTTATATGTATGTAGCGGCTCTGTATTGATGTGTATCTAGCGACTCTGTATTGTTGTATGTGCATGTCTGTATGCCTCAGTTCCTATATGTCTCAAAGTCTGTATATGTAAGGATATCTCTATCTATATGTCCATCTATGTGTCTCTGTGTATACATGTGTATATATGTGTGTATATGTATGCACAGACCTTCTCATGGGCTTTCTTGGAGTATTTGACACCCCGACTGCCTCTGTTGCGGGAGCGGCGTGCTGCGCTGATGCCACCAATGCTGCCGCAACGCAATCGCATAATTCACTGTTTGAATGACGGTGGAAGCAGCGGCAGGAGCACTAGCGGGGAGTCCTACGAGAGCGATGAGGTGTTGCTGGAGGTGTATCGGCAGTTTGACGGAGCTTCTCAGCTGTCTTCGCAGGCTCAGACAAGCGATCTGCTCATGCTGCCTCTTGAAATGCAAGTGCCGATAGCTGGGCAAGGCAAGTCTCAAGGGTAGAAACACCTTGGTGCCTCTATATGTCTGTGTGTGTGTGTGTGTGTGTGTGTGTGTCTGTTTGGCTTGGAGACTGTCCCTTTGCTTCACAGCTGTGCTGTTGCCGCAAAAGGCGTAGTGTTTTGCTTCCTCCTGCTGCAGGGGTGGGCGTATGCGCGTATTTCTCCTTGTTAACGCCGCTGGCAGCGAGGCATTGAGCACGAGTTTTTGCATGCGTGTTTTGCGATGTGGCAGGTGTTTTGTGTGCTCTGCCCTTTCCACACATCTCCGCTCAGCTCGTTGGTCCTTCACAAGCTCCAGACGCAGCTGCGACATGCGCGCGGCATGCATGGCAGAGGCTCTGTGCGGCACGATCCCCACCTGCGACAGAGCCCGCTAAGGGGGCAAATGCATGTGCATGCAGCAGCAGCAGCAGCAGCACTGGCTGCTGCTGCTGCAGCAGCGGGGGAAGACCCCAAAGGCAACTTGGCTTATCGCACCAGCTCCTCTTCTCTGTCGATATATTTGACAGATCTGACGCAGTCACAGCGCAAGACGCCTTCAAAGTAAGTAGGGTTTGTATGCTGTGCAAACTGGCATACAGAAGAATGCAAGCAGACAATCGTACAGACAGACAATCGTCGTACAGGCAGACAGATAATCATTATACAGGCAGACAGACAATCATCATACAGGCAGACAGATAATCATCATACAGGCAGACAGACAATCATTATACAGACAGCAATACCATCATACAGGCAGACAGATAATCATCATACAGGCAGACAGACATTCATCATACAGACAGACATACCATCATACAGGCAGACAGATAATCATCATACAGACAGACAGATAATCATCATACAGACAGACAGATAATCATCATACAGACAGACATATTATCAGTGAATGAAAAGCCTCAAGCTCCATCTACGCTCGTAGCCTTCCTAGTGCAGCATACATACATAGCGTTCCCAGACTGCTCTTTTGGGCTTGCTTCTGCTCTTGCTCTGTGTGTGTGTCTGTCTCTCTCTCTCTCTCTCACGCAGCATGCGCGTTTGGTGATTGTAGGAGTGCGCGCATGCATGCGTTATTGCGTTATTCTTTTCAGGTATGCGATCCTGCAGTTGATGCTGCAGTTCTCCGCGGGGCAGCGCGTGTGCCGCATAGCACGCAGCAAAGCGTTTTAAACCACCAAGACATTCACATGGTGAGGAGTTGCTGCTGCATGCGTTGATGTAACCAGCCTCCCCCCGTTTCCTCTCGCGCTCGTCCTTCTCCTCCACCTCCTGCAGCAACAAGCAGCCTCAGTCCTGCTGCTCTTACTGCTGCTGCTTTTACTGCTGCTGCTTTCACTGCTGCTGCTCTTACTGCTGCTGCTCTTACTGCTGCTGCTTTCACTGCTGCTGCTTTTACTGCTGCTGCTTTCTCTGCTGTTGCTTTTACTGGTGCTGCTTTCACTGCTGCTGCTCTTACTGCTGCTGCTCTTACTGCTGCTGCTGCTTGTTACTGCAGGCACACGCCTCGACAATGTTGCGTCTTCCGGAGCTTTGCAGCAGCGCGGGCAGCAGCAGCGTGAGTCCGCATGCACCAGATTTTGCTGCTGCGGCGGCTGCCAGCAGCCTCTCGGAGGTGTCTCCTCGGCTTTCCCGTCTGGGGTTGGAAAGCCTTCTTCTGCAGCAGCAGCAGCATCGCTGCATTTACCCCTCCAGCTTCCTGCCTCAGTACTACGGCAAGCAGCAGTGCTGCTGCTGCGCATGCACCGATGCAGCAGCCAGCTCGCCTTCTGCCGCTGCTGCCGCAGCGAGGCGACCTCCGTGTCAGCAGCAGCAAAAACTTGGCTGTTGCTGCTGCCGCTGCAGCCCGTTGCTACCCCAGCCAACGCAGCACACCGCTGCTGCAAGGAGTGCAGCTCTTATGGTAAAGCGCATGCTGATGCTTCGCAGCGCTGAGGAAAGCAGTGAGAGCCTCTCCGCCACAGCATCACGCGAGGCAACAACTCCCCCCCCCACCGAAGCAAAGGCGGCTTGGCCTTTTCCTGCCGTCGAACCTTGGAGAGGGCGTAGCACTTACGTAGATACTGGAGATATCTGCCCAGGCGAAGACGGCCTCCTACAAGCAGGAACAGGTGCTTTACATCGACTGTCTCCACAAAAACGTTATAGATATATATAAATATAGATATATATATAAATATAGATATATATGTAGATATGTACGTATATACATACATGTACATGTACATATATATGTATATATGGACAAATATACATACATACATACATATACGTATATACATGTATACATGTATATAGATATAGATATGTACATGTATACATACATGTGCCTATACATACATCTGGTACACATATGCATATGTATATGCAGACAAATATGCATGTATACGTGTGCACTTATGCATACACATTCACATGTACACACAGAGAGAAGGGAAAGCGTGGCACTGCGATCCGCGCGAGCAGCATTTGGCTCGAGGAGTTTCTCCCTTGTTTGTGCGACTCAAGGATTCTGCCGCATGAGTCCTGTGGCTTCGTTGGTGCGTCTCTTCCGCTACCTCCTGAAGGCTGTTGTCGGCTGTCGAGACTGCGAAGCCTCCCTCGTAAGTGCTGCGGTGTATGTACGGTCTCATGGGCTTGGTGCCTTGTGCAACACTCGCGATTCGCCCCTTCTCGTGCTGCCTGGTTGACGCGCTTTGCGCTTCTGCCGTAAAAGTCTTCTTCCGCCACACCTGCGCAGGCAGGCTTGGCCTTTACGTCTGCAAGACAGGCCCTTAAGAGAGACGAAGAGACAGCCTTACTGTGCCTTCCTCTTCCTCAGTGTCGAGGCGAGGGCACGATGAGGCTGTCTGTGTGTCTGTGTGTGAGTCTATGTCTGTCTGTCTGTCTGTCTATGTCTGTCTGTCTGTCTGTCTATGTCTGTCTGTGTGTCTATGTCTGTCTGTGTGTCTGTCTGTCTGTCTGTGTGTCTATGTCTGTCTGTCTGTGTGTCTATGTCTGTCTGTCTGTCTATGTCTGTCTGTGTGTCTGTGTGTCTATATCTGTCTGTGTGTCTATATCTGTCTGTGTGTCTATGTCTGTCTCTCTGGATGCAAGGAGAAGCGTTTCTTCTTTTTTCGGCATTCCCTCAGCTTCTGCTATTCTGAGCCTCCTCCTGCCTTCGACGCAGACACTTTCCTCGTAAACATCCTGGATGCGTGTTTCTGACTTTAATGCACAGGCATATCCGTTCCTGCAACAGCTGTGCAGGGGCAGCGCGTACCTCGCGAGTACGAGCAACTTTTCACACGTGCTTCTTGGTCTATTGAGGGTTTTTTTGCGGCAAATTACACCCCCAGGTGAGGATCTCGTTTTCGACGCGTCAGGAGAAAAGAAGTGTGCTGCAAAGCAGAGGCTTCCCCCTTGTAGAATCGCGCCAAGTTGATGCTGCGTTTCTTCCGAGCAGTTTCTTGCCTGCACAGGGGGTTGGGAGGGATCTGCCTACAGCGCATCAGCACGAGGACTGAAGAGGGGGAGAGGAAGAACAAGCTTAGAATCTCAGAGTTCACAGTCTATTAGCTCTAGGCATTTTGACTTGCGCGCATGCAGGCCGTTCAGTGCACTTCTTCGCCTCCTTCACTCCGCTTTTGCATTCCTACCTGCAGACGTGTGCAGCGCAGCAGCAATCTGGTGAGTAATGTCTGCGGCTT
The DNA here is from genome assembly GCF_002999335.1 of Cyclospora cayetanensis. NCBI lineage: Eukaryota > Apicomplexa > Conoidasida > Eucoccidiorida > Eimeriidae > Cyclospora > Cyclospora cayetanensis. Next base: position 45,351 of record NW_020312749.1, on the reverse strand, counting down.
TAGGGGAGGCAGGGGACGCTTGAGGGTGCTGGTATAGCATACGGAGGCTGAAGAAAAAGACGTCGTGGCTCAGACCTTAAAATTCACGCCTTTCGGTTAGATGTCTTTGCAGCACCGGATGTTCTCAAGGATTTGTGGATCGAATTTTCTCTGCTCGCTCCTGCACGCCTCAAGCATCTCCTTCCCCACATGGGTAAGAATATATGTATACACATATCTATATCTATATATGTATAATATGCGCACGCTCCAAACCCTCGCAGTCTGATCCTTATCAGTAGCAGCAGCAGCAGGAGCAGCAGCAGTTTGCACTGCGCTTTTCGCTGCTGCTTTAAACTTTGATCGTTGGACGTATCCGTCTTTGCCCTCCCGTATAACCAGCCAGCTCTGTTCTGAAGGCTTTCGGCGCGCGTCTGCATGCAGCGCAGTTGCGAAAGCGTTTGAAAGGCCTCTAAGGCTGAACTCCCAGGGAAAGAGGGATGTCGATCTTTTTTCTCCGCCTCTTCACCCACAAGTATAGCCTGCACCTGCTTATACGCTTATGCTTGTGTGTATTTGTCGCAGGGTATCTGGTGTATCCGCTGCTGCGTTCCTTGCGAAGCTCGGACGCAGATTTGCTGACTCTCAGTCTTCGCACCATCGAACTCTGGGTTGAACATCTGCATGCGGATTTCGTGTATCCAGTCCTCGCTTCTCAAGTGAGAAGAAGCCCCTTAGATCTCTGTCGTCTGTTAGAACCTGTGCTTCGTTTCAGGCAGCCGCTCTCGCTCTTATCCGAGAAGCTAGCCGACGCGGCAGTTCCCTCTCCTTTCCTTGCCCCTCTCAACCATTGGTCCTTCCAAATAGCGCATCTTGCAGCCTCTGCAGCAGAGGTTCTAGAAGGAGGACATGTTCGTGTTTATTTGCTATGTTTCTTTGTGTATGTGTATACACATGTGTGTATATATATGTGTGTATACATATGTGTGTATACATATGTGTGAATACATGTTTGCATGCATGCGGCTGCTGCAGGTGCAACAAGGGGCACGACAGCAACGACGGACGCTGCTGCTCTCTGCGTTGCTGCAGCTGCTGCAGCCGCTGCCACCTCCTGCGCCGACCCCGTCTTTGCTGCTTTCCAGGTACTTTATCACGAGTTGCAACGGCAGCAGCACGAGCAGCAGCATTGTGCAGCAGCAGCAACACGAGAAGCACGCGGAAATGGTAATCAAGATCCTCGGAAAGTTGGGGGGAAAAAATAGGGCTTTCCTCAAGGATTCGGCTGCATGCTCTCCGGAGCCTTACTTCAAGCCTGTTCTCAGCATTGGCTTGCCTCTGGGCTTGTGCACCAACACGTCGACCATCAGCAGCGACGGCAGCGGCGACGGCGGCGGCGGGGAGCTGCGAGGCGTGCCTGTGGATGGCTCGGACGGAATCCTAGTTGCCGCCGAGCCAGTACAGCTCCATCGCGAGCGCATGTCTGCACTGTCGGGAGCAGCGGAGGCTGCAAGCTGCTGCCGTAGCAGCAGCAGCAAGAGCGCCTTCTGCTACGAGGCTGTGCTGCAGCTAGGACTGGATCGCGTAGTCTGTCTGGTGCTGCAGCTGCTGCAGCATGCAGACGCGGACAGAGCTGCAGCCAGTCTCTGCTATGCCTCCGAGCCGCTCTTGACGTCAGTGGGCTCGCGTATCGCTGCGCATCCTCAGCAGCAGGTGGAAGAGCAGCGGCTGGAGCCGCATGCGCAGGTGGTTCGTACTTTGCGCAGAGCGATAAGAGCACTCCGCAAGCAGCGGCGCAGCTGGAGAGCCAGTGACAGCGGCAGGGAAGCGGGCAGCTGCGGCAGCGCGTGTGGCACCAGCGACTTGGAGAGTGACGCGAGTGGCAGCGAGCAAAGCAGCAGCAAAGGCAGCGAAAAAAAAGGGAGAGACATCGCGCATGCAGCCTCCAGCGAAATGCAAACGAAGGAAACAGCAGAGAAAGGTCTTCAGCTGCTGCAGGGACTGTTTGCTGCGGACGGTGCTGCCTCCCCTGGCTTGTGTCTCTCCCTCTGCGAGAGTTGTATTGCTGCGGATATGCGCTACACTGCTGGACGGCTCCTGCAGCAGGTGCTGCTGCTGCTCATCAATTTCGACTCGCCGCTCTCGCTGTACTGGCTGCTGCTTACCACACGGGCTGCCGCGGCGCAGCAGTCGCAGCAGTCGCAGCACTCCCGCCAGCACCCCTCCTCCAAACGCGTCATCTGCATCAGCAGATCGCCTCGGAGTGCGCGCACTCGCGAATCCGAAGCCGAGGGGATACCGCTCCTGCCGGAGTCTGGCAAACTGCTGCCTCCCGCCCTGGTCGCTGCGCTTCGCCAGCAGCTCCCCGACTTTTGCAGCGATCGCGTGATTCCTGCGGGGGCAGCAGCACAGCAGCAGCAGCTGCTCGAGCAGGAGGCGCAGCTGCTCAAGCAGCAGCAACTGCAGCGGGATAAATTTGCCGCTGCGGCTGTCACATACCCCCTCGACAAGCGGCGTGCTGCCCTGCGCACCAAGAGCCACAGGGATGCTGAGCAGCTGTTGCTTCAGCAGCTTCTGCAGGCTCTGCTGCTGCTCGCATGCGACGACGCCGTCTACGAGAGTCGCCAGCTGCAGCTGGCAGTGCTCGACAAGAAAGATCCCCCCCAACAGCAACCCCACCAACAGACACAGCCGCAAGGGGACCCCCAAACCTCCACCAGCAGCAGTTGCGCATCCTTCGTCTACGGGCTGTTGCAACACTGTGCGCTTATCTTCGCTGCTCGTGTCACTCCTGAAGACTCGGCTTCTCTTTGCACCGGTGCAGCGCTTCACGAGGTAACGCCTGTCAGAACGTTTCTGTTTCGCATGCTGCGAAGTGCTGGGAAGGGGGCTTCCTAGTTTAGGGTTGTAGTGGCTGTTCGTAGCCTCAACACACACGGCTGGCAGCTACAGCGAGGGCAGCAGAAGCTCCCCACATGCGAGACACTGGAAAACGATGGCAAAGCGGGTATATATATATATGTATGTGTGTGTGTATGTGCTATATACATATATATATATATATATATTTATGCGAGATGGCAAGGCGGGTATATGTGTGTGTGTGTGTATGTGCTATATACATATATATACATATATATACATATATATATATATATTTATGCGAGATGGCAAGGCGGGTATATGTATGTGTGTGTGTATGTGCTATATATATATATATTTATGCGAGATGGCAAGGCGGGTATATGTATGTGTGTGTGTATGTGCTATATACATATATATATATATATATATATATATATATATATATTTATTTATGCGAGATGGCAAGGCGGGTGTATGTATGTGTGTGTGTATGTGCTATATACATATATACATATATATATATTTATGCGAGATGGCAAGGCGGGTATATGTATGTGTGTGTGTATGTGCTATATACATATATATATATATTTATGCGAGATGTCAAGGCGGGTATATGTATGTGTGTGTGTGTGTGTGGATGTATGTGTGTGCAGCTTGATGCGGCATGTGTAATACGAGCGCTAACCGCTTGCTTACGCCTCGATGCCTCCGCTTTGCTGCCAACACTGCATGCTATCAGGGCACTTGAGCGGTGCTGCACGACTTTTGTCATGGTAAGACATGCGGATCTTAATCGCATGCATATACATATACGAATTCATATATTAATGTACATAAATGCGTATAAATTTTTCGCTTTGGCCATTCTAGCAACGTCATCAGCATCTCGCAGAGAGAGCAGTGAGCCTCGTCTAACTACGACTGCCTTTGCTCTGCTCTCGCTCCAAGAAACTTTTTATTCAGACGAGCAGCTGATTCTGAAGGGCATGTGTTGCCGTCTGTCGTGCATGATGCAGCGTGTCGTTGATGTAGCACTTGTCTTCTTTGCGTATCCCTTGCTCCGACACCCCTGCCCAGCTTCTGACAGCTGTTGCTGCAGGATGTTTGCGCGCGTGATGATGCTCTGCAGATTCAGCCTGGCTCTGCTGCGGCAGGATGCAGCAGCAATCTGTTGCTGCTGTGCTGTGGAGGCTTTGTTCGCCTCTGCTTTTCGCGAAGCAGCGCGGAGAGAGCTGCCGGTTCTTTAGCGCTCATACGCTTGCTGCGGTGTTTGCCGCCTCTATGGGCTCGAAGGCACTTTCTCAGAATCGCACAGGCTGCCATCAATTGCCTCAAATGCGCAGGTAAGGATGCGAAATGCTGCTGCTGTTCGAAGGGCTAGGGGGTTGAAGGAGTGCAGGTGTTGGAGGGAGCTTCGTTGCGCAGCGAGGGGGTGAAGGCGGGGAGATATAGAGAGAGATAGAGAGAGAGAGAGAGAGACAGAGGAGGAGCCGCGAACGGAGCGAAGTTTGATGCATGCACATGTACTAACGCGAAGGGATGTGTGGCAGTCGCAGCAGAATTGCTCGCTTGCTTCCACATATACACATACATATATATATATATACATATACATATAAATATATATATATATATATACATCAATACGTATACATCCGTACAACGATACAAATACATCTGTATATATGCATGTCCACATCAAAACATACACATACATACAGCCATGCAAATACATCTATGTATATATATGCACAGCAATACATACATCCCTACATACAACGACTTGCATACCTCCACAGATTCTTTTCTGAGGGATGGAATGGAGAAGCATGGGCTGTTTTGAAATGTGTGCAGAGGGGACGGATGCGCGTCTTAGCGCCTCGTTGGCAGAGGAGTTGTTGCTGCTGCTCGTGACGCATGCATGCTTAGGTTACCGAGGGAAACTGCGGCTGCCTTGGCTTTTGCAGCTGTTTGCTCTTGTGGGGGGACGCAGTCAACTTTCGCAGGAGCAGGAGCAGCAGCAGGAGGCGTATGAGCAGCAGCAGGAGGAGGAGAAGCTTCACTCCCCGTTCTTGTCTGGAGTGCTCGCTGCAGCGGAGGCAGAAGCGGCCTTTGGAGCGGCAGCAGACGCCGCTGTCGAGACGGCGAAAAATCCAGCTGCTGCAGCTGCAGCTGCTGCTACTGCTGCGCCTTCAGGAGCAGCATGGAAACTACCCCCTCCGATTCCAGAAAGCTTCCCCGTGCAGCAGCAGCAGCGACGGCAGCCGTACAAGGGGGGTCCTTGGTGGCTAAAGCGTAGCGAGTTCATCACGCTGCCTCAGCTGCAGCAGCTGCAGCAGCAGCAGCAGCAGCAGGGTGGCGTGTTGATGCATCCTCGAGCTTCGAGTGCGAGCACGGACGACGCCTCTTCTTCGGAGCATGCAGCAAGTGCTGCTGCAGCAACGGCAAGTGCTGCTGCAGCAACGACAAGTGCTGCAGCTTCCACCGAGGTGTGCATACACGAGGAGGACCCTGCACGTCTGCTGCAGCGCGTGTGGCGCTGTCTTGACATCCATTTGCTGCCGGCTTTGTTTCACCAGAATCCGATTTGCAGAGAGTCTGCGCAACGGCTGCTGCTGCTCCTCCCGCCGCTGATTGGCAGCAGTCCCTCGGAGCTTCTTAGCCACAGCACAGCAGCAGCGGCTGCCGCTGCAGCTTCCGCGGCAGCAGCAGCTGCAGGAGGGGGAGACAGCGGAGACATGCGTACACCAACCGCCAGATGCGAAGAGGAAGAGCAACAGCAGCGGCAGCTACAGCAGCAGCAGCACAAGCAGCAGCTCAAGCAGCAGCTCAAGCAGCAGCACGAGCACCATCCGCCCACAGACGAAGCCTCACCAGTCGTCTCTAACCCTCGCAGCAGCAGCACCAGCAGCACCAGCAGCAACAGCGCGAGCTGGCCGTTGCTGCGCGTGTTGCGATGGGTGACTTTGCGCCATTTGCGACTCCTGGCTCCTGTCTGGCAGTCGGCGTTTTTAGAATGCGTTTGTTTTGTTGCCGCCTTAAGGCCTACCCCAAGAGGCTTGCTGCCTGGCAAAGCTGCGCTCGCCGCTGTTGCAGCTGCAGTTGCAGCTGTCACGCCGAAGGATTCATCTGCTGTCTCCCCGATCCCTGATCAGCAGCAGCAGCAGCAGCAGCAGCACCAGCAGCAGCAGCACCAGCAGCAGCTCTCCAGCGGAGGGCTTCCCACCGCTGCTGTTGCAGCAGCAGCTGCAGCTGCATCCCCCCTCTCACCCGCACGAACTTCCCCCCCCCCAGCGGCAGCAGCATCTGCTGCAGCTGCTGCAGCGTCTGCTGCTGCTGCAGCAGACGGCCTGACTGTCATCTGCTGGCTGCTAGATGACGCCTTGGCGGTGCTGTACCGAGGCTTACAGACAGTTGCGGCAGCTGCTACTGCCGCAGCAACTGCGCAGTCCGCTGCTCTTGCAACTCCGCAGCAGCGGCAAGGCAGTGTAGCAGCCGCTGCCGCTGCAGCCCATCTTTGCAGCAGCGCCAGCACGCCAACTCGTACGCCTTCAAGTCTTGCCGCGACGCAAGCTGCAGCGAAACAAACTGCCGCTGCCCCCACAGGAGCTGCGCCTACGATTTCCCTCGAGGCAGATGTCTTGCAGGTAAGTTTTCGACGCAAGGAATGCAGACAATACATATACATATGTATATATATGTAAATAGTCGCACAGGGTTGCTTATGTGGCCCTCTCTGTATATGAAAAATGCGATTCGAGGTGCTGATGACTGCGCTGCTCCTGCGCTACAGGCACTGCTGTTGGGTTTGCGCTTTCTGAAGCTCGCAGCACTGCATGAAGAGTGGCGTCCTCTGCTGCTGCTGCCACGCGTCACGCTGCAGCAGTTGCTGCATGCTGCGCGCAAGGAGCAGCCGCCTGCAGGCGTACAAGCCTCGGCGGCTGCAGGGAGCAGCAGCAGCAGCAGCGGCGTAGTCAGCAGCAACAGCAGCGCGCTCAGTGCTGCTGCTGCTGCAGCTGCTGCAGCAGCAGCAGCAGACGTCCCTTTGGTAATTGCAGCCGCTTCCCCTTCAGCCCCTGCGCTGCAACACTGCGTTGTTGCGATTGCCAGGTATGAACTGCAACTCCAGCATAGCATGCGCAGCAGTAGCATGCGCAGGAAAGACGTTTCAGACGCAGCTGCAACAGGTGCTCTTTGCGATTGCCGTCAAAAGCAGCCGAAACGCCTCCGTGCGACGCTGCTGCATGTGCTGCCTGTGTGTTTTGCAGCTGCCTGTTTCTGCCTATTGAGGACCTCTCGCGCGCAGCCATGCATGCGCTGAGAGTGCTGCTCAAGCACGAGCAGAATTGTCTCGAGCTCACGAAGGGAGAGGCTAGCGGGAGCCGCAGTCGCAGCGAGATTGCTGCGGCAGCTCTCGAGGAAATTGTATGGCCCTCTGTTGAGCAGCAGCTCGCTGCTGCTGTTGCAACGACTGCGGAGGCAGCGGCAGATCCTCTAGCCGCAGCAGCAGCAGCAGCAGCGGAGCGCGTGGGAGCGGCTCTCCTGCCACGAGAGCAAATGCTGGTGGGGTTGTTGCAGGGGATTTCGCGCCTGCTGCATCTGCAGCCGAATACAGCAAGACCTCTCACCGCCACGCTGCTGCAACAGCTGCTTCACCACACCTTTGCAGTTGCTGCTGTCGAGGGTTGCTACTCCTCTGCGATCGGCACTTGTGGAGCTTCTCCAGGCAGCAGCAGCAACAACAACGCAGCAGCAGCAGCAGCCGTCCGCTTCCTCCATAACGCTGCATCCGAAGGCATTTCTGCTTCTTCCACTCTCCTGGTAAAGAGGCACTGGGGGCACTTGGAGCTGCGAGGGAAGGTGCTGCGCGGCTCTCTAGTGATGCAGAAAAGAGTGTCGTAGGTATAGGGGGGGGACTGCCGTGATCTTCCACTGCGAAAGGACGGCACGACGATGTGTGCAGAGGTGTACGTGTATGTTTTGTATGTGTGTGTATCCGTCTCTACGGGTGTCTGGATGTCTGTGTCTGTATGCGTCGCTCTTCTGCTGCAGGTTTGGCGCGCAGCCGCAGCCTCCATAGCAGCACTTGCCTTTGTGCCTTCTCTGGAAACTCTGCAGCAGCTGCTGCTGTCTTTGCTGCTGCCGTCTGGGTGTAGCAGCAATGCGGCTGCGCAGCAGCAGTTGCTGCAGAGGCTGCTGCTGCTGCAAAGCCCACTCTACGCAGGATCTCTGAGTTCGTTGCTCAACAGATTCCCCACGGAGGCAGCTGCAGCGCTGCTGCTCCCTCTGCTCACCGAGACTGGGCAGCAGCAGCTCCAGCAACAGCAGCAACAAATGTACCAATACTGCGGCGTGAAGGAGGGGTTGCTGGAAGTGTTGTTGCAACACATCCAAATAACTTCGGCTCGTCCTCTGAGGTGTGTCGCGGTAGTGGTGCTGCTGCTGTTGTTGCTGCTGTTGCTGTTGTTGCTGCTGTTGCTGCTGCTGTTGCTCTCTTTTTGGGGTCGTTTCGGCGCAGCATGCACCTGCGGATTTTTTGAGCAGCCTGCTCTCTCTGCGCTGTTTCTGCTCAGGTTGGCAGTGTTGCGGCTGTTGCCAGAGATGAAGAGGGCTGTGCGCGCTGAGTTGGCTTCCAGCAATACGACGACGACCACCTCCTCCGCAAGCAGTTCATGGCTCCGCAGCCTACGGTTCGCTGCTGCTGCAGCGATCAGGGTGTGTCATGCTCTGCAGCAGATGCACCCAGATCTGCTCTTCGTGGATTTCCTCCTCTCGCCGCATGTAAAGCAGCAGCAGCAGCAGCAGCACCATTTCCATCACCAGCAGCAGCACCAGTCCTTAGTCGAGCTGTATTGCGCATACATGGACACTGCAGCTGATGGATCGTTTGTGTCGCCGCCGCTCGTCGTAGAAGCGGCAGCAGCAGCTGCTGCTGCTGCTGCCGCTGCTGCAGCTCCCGCAGAGAAGTCTGCAGCAGCCGCAGCGGCGGCTCTCACAGCAGCAGAGGACTACCAGCTGAAGGAAGCAGACAGAAAGGAGTTGCTGCTGCAGGCGCAGCAGCTCACGGCATTTCTGCACTTTGCGGTGTCTCCGCAGCTTCAGGGCAAGACGGACGCCTACCTGTTGGGCTGGTTGTGGCAGCAAGAGCAGGAAAGGCATAACACTCGGGAAGAAAAAGAGGAAGAAACGCCAATGGCAGCCTCTGTGTATGTCGCGCTGCTGCAGCAACAGCAGCCGCTGATACAGCAGCAGACCCTCTTGGTTATCCGAACGCTTGTGAGGTGCTGCAGCATCGGAAGCACTGTCAGTCGCTTCGGCTTTGTTCCCCCCCTGCTGCTCAAGCAGATTCTGCCGCAGCTGCTGCTGCGGCAGAAGCAGCGTCTGCTAATGACGTGCTTCGCAGAGCTCGAGGTAGCGGGTGCAGCAGCAGCAGCAGCAGCTGGCTGTGCCAACAGCAGCAGCAGCAACAGCAGCAGCAGCAACAGCAGCAGCTGCAGTTCGCCTCCTCTAAAAGCCCTACAGCTGTCAATGGTGATGGAGCTTTTGGTGCAACCCATGCTGCGGGAGCTGCTTCAGCCTGCCGCTGGCAGCGGCACCAAAGAGCAGCAGCAGCAGCCGCCGAGGGTGTTGTCTGTAGCCGATTCAACGCTCCTTTTGCAGCTGCTGAGCGCTGCTGTGGTAAAGCTCGAGTCGGTATTGCATTCCCATGATTCTCTTTGGTAAGCACTTCGTTTTACGGCTCTTGCACATTCACGATATTCGGCTAGGCTCGCCATGGCCACATTTTCCCAGAGCAGTGTTGTTTGCTACGCTCCAGCTCCAGGCAGCAGCGAAAGCAGCGCCTCACTCTCCGCGTGCTGTTTGCTGCTGCTGCTTTTGCTGCTGCTGCTTTTGCTGCTGCAGCATGGCCTTCTTGGATACCGTGAGAGTGGCAGTGCCTCTGCTTCTCTACGATGCGGCTGCGAGGAAACAGCTTCTTGCGTTTGCATGGCGAACAGCGGTGAGCGCGCTCTCAGCGTTTCTGGGGTGTGCCTCCAGAGGCAGGGGGAAGGAAAGAAATGGAAGGGAAAGGGAACACACTTTCTTGGTCTTCTGATGACTTTCTTCCCCATTCTCTTCTTCTCTGTCTCTCTCTACGGAGCTCTCATAACTTTTATAGGCCTTTCGTTCAATCCAGGCTGTTTGCATGTGTCTGTGTGTATGTGCATGTGTATATATGTGTATGTATGTGTATGTATGAGTGAAATTGTGCCGCTTGATATATGCATATATGTGTATATGTATATTTATATGTATGTGTTCTGCGCAGTGCAACGCTGATAGCGTTGCGGTGCAGCACATGGCTGTGTTGCTGCTCTCGGAGGTGTCGAGGCATTTGGGATTGAAGCACCAGCGGCTACCACTGCAGCTGTTGCATGCAGTGCTGTCGTGGCAGGCATCTCCCCGTCCGCTGCTGTTGCGTCGCGCTGCGGGCTTGCTGCTGCAGCAGCTGGTGACTTTGCCGCCAGTTCTTGCCCCTTTGCAGCTGGAGAGTCTCGGAAGCAGCGCAGCTTTGAGTTCAGCCGGAGGTTCTGTTGCTGCTGCTGCTGGTGGCTGCAACACAAGCACTGCTCCCACATGGCTGCGACTGCTTCTGCGAGCTTCGGGAGATATCCCTCTGCTGCAATTCATGCGGCTCGCTCAACAGCACGAGCAAGTTCTCTTTCACTGGCGTCGCGCTGTCGTGCAGCTGCTGTTGGGCGCTGCTCAGCAGCTGCTGCATGTCAGCAGCAGCAGCAGCTCCACCAACAGCTCGCAAACCCACACAAAGGGTGGCGATAGCAGGAAGCATGTGCTCGAGATTCTGGATGTTGTTTTGATATGGGAAAGACGCGCTTTCCTGCTGCAGCTGCTGCAGCGCAGCCGAGAAAACACCCCCGCCGCGAACGAAGCTGCAGAGAAGCGGCGGAGGCTTGTCTCGGGGGAGCAACAGCAACAGCAGCAGCAGCAGCAGCAGCAGCAGGAGGAGGGCTGTCTTTTGGAGGACGTTCCTGCCGCACTGGCGCTTTGCAGGCAACAGCACGAAGCGCAGCAACAGCCTGAACGTAAGGAGCTGCTGCTGCTGCAGCACCTTAGCCACATTGTATACGATCGGAGTGCAGCCATTGCGCAGCAGCTGCACGCAGACTTCCGACAGCACTTGCAGCAGCAAGACTGGCGGTGCTCGAGCAGCGAATGCAACCTTCTGGTGCTCCTGCTACTTCGCTGTTTGGCCATAAACCCCCGCGACGCAGCAGCAGCAGCTGCTGCCGCTGCAGGGGCGCTTGCTGCCCTCCCCAAACTCGCGCTGCTGCTGCAGCTGCATCCTGCTACGCCGCTGCCGCTTCAGCTCGTCTCGAGACTCTGTCAACAGGCAAGTGCAGCCGGAGAGGCGGCGGGAAGGAGGGGCAAGGAGGTGCAGTGCAGAGCGCTCCCTTCGGCGTGCAGGGGGGCGAAGGATGTGGAAGGAATGCAGCTGCAGAGAGAATGTCGCTGAACGTTCGAGCAGGAGAGGGAGTCTATGTTCTTGGTCAGTGCATGTCTGCATGCAATTTGTGTTTGTCTTGCCGTGCAGCTTCACTCCGAGCCCGCTGCGGAGGCAGTCGCCGCGCCAGGGCAGCAGCAGCTGCCTCTCGTCGAGCTGCATGCTGCCCAGGAGCAGCAACAGCAGCCGCAGCAGCAGCAGCAGCTTCTGGTGGCGCTCGCTGCTGCGCACGTAGCCGTCGAGAACCAAGGAGCGATCTGCACTTGCAGCGTGTGCAGCAACACCTCCTGCAGCAGCAGTCTTCCTCCTAGCCTCGCACCAGGCGCTCCTCTTTGCACGTGGCGGGAAGGTCTGCGGCATGTCGTGTTGCTGCTAGGATCGTGCAGCAGCAGCAGCAACGCAAGAGTGTGTTGGTCATTGCAACACCTCACAGCCAAGCTTGTGCTGCTGCATCGCCCTTCTGCTGGATTTCTCGCCGCTGCAGCTGCAGGACGAAAAGCGTTCGCTGCCTGGCGTCACAATCAGCTGCTGCCGCCTTCAGGATCACCAGGCACTGTCGGTGCTGCTGCTGCTGCAGCAGGCGCTTCAGCCAGCAGCAGCAGCACCAGCTGCAGCAGTGCCTCCACCGACAGTAACACTGCCTGGTGGACGTTGCCTCCCTCGCAGCATTTCTGCCCAGAAGATCTTCTCTTCGAACGGCTCCTTGCAGCCATCTGCACAGGTACGTAAAGGACCTTAGCCTTCAACTGCATGCCCAACGGCGGTATGAGGAAGTGCAAAGCTGCCACGAACGAGCGCTGCGTGGCAAAAGAAGACACCCCCACGGACAGACAGCCCCTCATCTACGCGACTTGGGATATCAAGAGGATGCTCCTGATGATCGCGATGTGCATTGCTGCAGGCTTAAGATCGCTCTCTAATCCAAAGGAACGCCTCCTACTCCCTGGAGAAGGTTCCGAAATCAGCAGCGTCTCGGTAGGTTTGGTGCTTCTCCGTGGTCGCTTGCCGTGACGTATGTGTTTATATTGTATATATATATATATAAATACAATGTGTGTAGGGTGTTTGATGTGTCAATAGTGTATGTAGTAAGGTGTGGTGTGCGTATAATGTGTGTATAGGGTGTCAACAGTGTATGTAGTAAGGTGTGGTGTGCGTATAATGTGTGTATAGGGTGTCAACAGTGTATGTAGTAAGGTGTGGTGTGTGTGTGGAGTGCGTTTAATGTGTGAAACGTCTATTGTGTGTATAATGTATGGACAGTACAGTGTATGCAGTGCGTGTAAGGCGTATGATATGAAATGTGTATGATGTACAAAATTTGTAGTGTGCGTATAATGGGTGAGGTGTAATTAGTGTGTAGCTTTTGTGTGCGCACTGTGAAATGTGTAGTGCATGCTTAAAATAGGGATTTTTGTGAGGCTTTTGGCGTGCTTTTCGTCGTTTGTGTGTGTGTATGTGTGTGCAGGTTCGCATGGCAGCAGCGGTGGCTTTGCTGCGGGGACTGATAAGCGGCTCGACTGCAGCAGGAGCAGGAAGTCTTAGAGGTTCTCCCAACAATGCGCAGAGACTGCAGCAAGACGAGGTGTATATCTACTTGCGGCTGCTGCTGCCGCTAATGCACGAGGCACTGGCAGATCTCGCCAGAGCACTTGCTGCCACCATTTCGTACAGAAGGCCTCCTGTTTCGGATACGCAGCTGCGTAAGCGATTTCTGAATTTCTAATAAAGACGTCTCTTTGAGGCGTACTGCTGCTGCTGCGACTACCACTTTCTCCCTCCGAATCCACGGCTTTGGGGGGAAGGGAATGAACCACCTTTGAGGGCATATTGGTTGTATATATATGTGTGTAAATTTGCGTATGTATATATATATAGTGTATATATATATAGATGTGTATATATATAGATGTATATATATATATAGATGTGTATATATGTAGATGTGTATATATATAGATGTGTATATATATAGATGTGTATATATGTAGATGTGTATATATATAGATGTGTATATATGTGTATGTGTGTATATATGCATGTGTATATATATAGATGTGTATATATGTGTATGTGTGCACATTATGTATGTGCGATCAGACGAGACGGCCCTAGTACGGTGCTTTCTGTTGCTTTCAACGCTTCTCTCGACATCGTCACACCTGCTGCTTGGTCCCCGTGGAGCAGCAGCAGCAGCAGCAGCAGCAGCAGCAGCAGAAGCTGCAAAGACGGACTGTCCATTAGCTGCAGCGGGCTGTGCAGCAGCTGCTGCCTTCCCTCTGGACGTGGCTGCCGAGAAGGCGGCATTGCTGCAGTCGCTGCAGCACGCCTTTGCCGCGTGTTCCTCGCCGCTGCATCCTCTCGCGCTGGGATGTTTGAATACCATCGGTCGTCTTGCATTAGGCCCCTTTTTTGCGCTGCCGCAAAAACGTGAAGTGCAGACTCGGGAGGGGGAGGACTGTGCTTGCTGCAGGCAGCGATCCGCTGCAGCAGCAACCGTCGCAAGCCTCGCAGCCGTTCCCGGAGCTTCCTGGAGCGCGTGCAGGGGAAGCAGCTACGCCACGCACCAGCAGCAACATCAGCGAGACGTCTTGCAGCTGGAGGAAGTGCAGCTCCTGCGGCTGGAGATACACCGCAGCGCTGCCAGTGCAAGCGACAGCAACAAGAACTGCAGCAGCAGCACCAAAGGCGTCGAGACACTTGAAAGGGAAGCAGCTGCTGCTGCAGGGGTTGCCGACGCAGCTTTTCGTGCGAGTGACGATGAGATGCGGACGAAGCGGCGCCTCGAGAGCGCCTGTGGCAACAAGGGAGATGGAAGCGGGAGCTCTTCAGGCGCAGCAGTCGCAGCAGCAGGAGCTGAGTTGGACTGCGAGGAGGCTAGAGCTGCAGCGGAGCAGGAGCTGTACGGTGCGACATTTGTTGCTTCGCCGGATCTTCCTACGATGGAGGAGCAGTCTGAGCAGCTGCAGCAGATTCATTTGTGGGAGGACTACTTGTGGAGAACGGTGGCTGCTGCTGCGCTTCCGGAGCAGCAGCGGCGCAAGCGGCAAGACTTGCGGCGGCTCCCTACGCTGTACAGAAGTCTGCGGCTCATGGGAGTCTACGAAGAGGAAGACGCGGCATGCAGCGCGTGCGTGCTGCGCAACGGGGATGGTGTGGGGAGCAGCAGCAGTGACAGCAGCAGCTGTGTGGAGGCGGACGGCGGTGCTGGGGCTGGCGCTTGTTGCTGCTGCATGCGGCAGCGGCAGCGGCGTGTCGATGGCAGCAAAGGGGGATTATTCACAGTCGAAGAGTTGCAAGTGCTGCTGGGCTTGCTGACTCCGCTGGCAAGCCATCGCAGCGCTGAAGTGGGGGTGTTGCTGCAGTGGCTAGCGGTGGTATTTGCTGCTGCTCCGCCTCCGATGGCTGCAGATCTCATTGAGCGCACTCATGTTGCAGCTGTTTCCTCCCTGCAAGCAGACGCCGCTGCCACTAAGCAGCCGCACCAAATCAAGAGCGAGCGGCAGCCTCCAGACGCCGTCGTCGTTCCCAGTGTTTCTGCTGGTAGTAGTGGTGTTTCTGGTGGTGGCAGTGGTGGCAGCGTTTCTCGCGGCGCAGCTTCCAGCGCTGCTCCTCTCCCCCAGCTACCCGACGAGGCTCAGCTGCTGCCCGTCTCGCTGCTGCATTCACTCCTGCAGGCGACACAGTCCTCGGTAGTCAGCATCCGACGCGCTGCTCTGGCGTTGCTAGATGTGCAGCTCGAGCTGCAGCATCGTGTGTATCTACAGCAGCAGCGGCTGCCTGCTCGGCCCATGGGCTGTCTCAAGAGGCTGCAGCTTCTCCTGCTCATGCCGCATTGGACTGTCATTTCTTCCCGCAACGTGCTGCACACAATCGTCGCTCTGATGCTCATGAACGGCAGCAGCGGCAGCGTTGAACAGCTGGTTCAAAAGCCCCCTCCCCCCCCGCGTCAGCTTCTCCGTGATGCAGCTGCTGCACTGCTACCACCGCTGGTTCCGCAGCAGCAGCACACGAACAGCCTTAGCCTCAACACCGTCTGCGAAATCAGCGTCCTCCAACACATTCTACAACAGCAGAGCAATTCAGCCTCAACAGCTGCTCCCGAGGCAGCAGCCGCTGCTGGCGTAACGCCACTGGTGGCGCATGGAATTTCTGCCTACTCTGCGCTGACAACAACCCCTCCGCCAACGAAACAGCAGCAGCAGCAGCAGCTCGCTGCAACTCCCATGGAGGAGGACGAGGAATATCTACACCAGCAACAACAGCAACAACAACAGCTCCAGGAGTCTCACCGCGAATATCTTGAAGTGCATCTGAGACTAGGGTTGTTGCAACATGCTCCTGGATTCGCAGCGTGGCGCAAATCTCTCGAGTCTGTGCTGCAGCAGCATGCGGAGTTTTGCAAGCAACAGGTGCTGCCCCTAGAACAGCACCAGCAGCTCTGCCGTCTGCAAGACGGCGAGAGCTTCTTCGCAGGTTTGGAAGTAACCGCCTTTTTCTCTATCCCGCTGACAGAGCTGCTTCTCTCGGCAGTCTTTAAGGCATGCTGGAGTGTTGCTACAGACGACCAGCGCGCCAGCCTCGCAGAGGCGTGTGCTCTCTTCCTTTCAAGGCACATGGACGCTGACAGGTACAAATTCCCCACATACATATAAATATGTAGAGCCTCAAACCGCAGCCTCAGAAAGAACTCTTTTGCACTCACACCACCCCACAAAGAGGCAATGTGACGGAAGGGCTGGCAGCACGCAAGCCTCACGCGTAATATTCCCCCATGGCCGTCCCCAGATACTTTTGGAGGCAAATGGGTGCTATATGTATATACATATATATGTACATATATACATGTATGTACATATATGTATATATATGTGTGTATATCTATCAGTGCGGGCTTAAGTATAACTTGTTTGTACGTGTGAGGAGTTTGTGCTTGCGGGTGCTTCTATGTACAGCGGAGATGAAGGCACTCCTGATGGCGAGCCACACCAGAAGCAGCAGCAGCAGCAAATGCTGCAGCGCAGCAGTAGCACCAGCAGCTGCAGCAAAAGCCGCGTGTTGCAGCCGTTCCTGCAGGCGCTGCTGCAACTTGACCCTCTTCCACTGCTGCCGGTGGAGGTTCTGCAGCATTTGGCATTGCATTCGAACTGCAGTCACGAGGCACTGCAGCTGCTGCAACACAGCTATCTGCATGCAGTCTCAGTCTCTGCGGAAGCGGCTGCAGCAGCGGCTGGGGGGAGTGCTAGTGCTGCTGCTCCTTCCCCCCTGACTCCTTCCACAACCGAACCGCTCAATTCAGTGAAGCAAGACGAGTCGTGTGCTGATCGAGGGCAGCAGCAGCAAGAGCAGCAGCAACAAGAGCAGCAGCAACAAGAGCAGCAGCAACAAGAGCAGCAACAGCAGCAGCAGCAAGAAAAGAAGACCACTTCCCTAGACTTTGGGCTGAGTAAATTGCATTTCTTTGACGACAGCATCGATTACGATCATGATCTAGCGGCATCTGGCTCCACTGCTGCTGAGGGGCAGCAGCAAGGCGATGCAACGACTGTGGCAGCGTACAAATTACAGCAACAGCAGTATGCGAGTCTGGCGCGGAAGGCTGCAGCGGTAAGCATCGACCTGACGGAATGTGCATGTTTCTCTGCGAGAAGCTGCGTGCTCTGTGTGTGTGTATGTTTCCTGATCTGCACTTCGTGTTTTTTGCCTTTCTTTCTACGAGACATCATGCGAAAGTGTGGCTGTGCATGTATATGTGTATTCTCATGTGTGTGTGGGTGTTTGTATTCATGCACATGTATGTGTATGTGCGGGTCTTATTGCAGTACCTTGCTGAGGTGTATGGACACCTTGAAGAGAGCGACTATCGCGTCGGCGTTATTCTAACCCGCACCCAGTGCTGCCCAACAGCCACCGCCTTATCGCTGATGCAGCACAGTCACTTTGGCTCTGCCAAGAACGTTGTCGTGTCGAACCTCAAAGCCCTCCAAGCGCAGGTTCGTCTACAGCTATCGTCGAAATTGCTTGCCTACTCTACCCCCATAAATAGCTAGCCCACCTGTCTACTTGTACATAAATAGATGAATATATATATATATATCTATATCTATATCTATATATATGTATATATGCATGCATATATTTAATGCACGCGCTTACGAAGGCTACGGCCTAGAAGTGTAAAATGCCTTCCTGTGTGTGGATGGCAGCTCTTGCACGAGGGGGCACTGCGTGTGTTTTTTGTTGGGTATCCCCTGGCTTGCGCGTTTTCCTGCTCGCTCCGCCTCACTCTGATCGCGGTGTACCTATGTGCGTATATTTATTATATACATGTGCGTATATTTATTATATACATGTGCGTATATTTATTATATATATGTGCGTATATTTATTGTATACATATTTTCAGGGCATGCGGCTGGATACGGAAGAGCGGCGCGAGGAGGTGACGTGGTGGTGTGTTTCCTAGAGAAATCAGAGAGAGGGGGGAGGGGAAGTTAGGGAGGCTTTTCTTTTTTTGCAGAGGGCAGGCATCATGACTCTCGCTCTTCGGCTGCCGCGAAGGTCCCTCAACTTTCGCAGACTCAGCAGCAGGACGAATAGAAAGGTTTGTCTCAGGGCAAGCCAAGAGGCAACGTATTTTGTAGAGGCCACACTTCGGTGTCGAATTGCGAAAATGCTCAGGGAACGCTTGTGGATCGACTGTTGTCGCGAGTTGAATCGCTGGAATTCACTGCACGAAGTGGCGCAAGCGGCAGCACGTCGTTCCCGCCTGTCGCTACAGTGCGCGGCCAAACTGCAGCACTGGGGAGAGATCGATAGGCTTATGCAGACGCATCACGTTAGTGAACCGGCGACGAAGCTTTGTCAGGTACAATCCCCCCTTCCTAAAACCCCCCTGTTGCTTTTCTATGTATGTACGGGCGTATGGGGGTAATAAGCGCATGCGTGTGTTTTAAATGTGTGTATGTACATGTGTGTTTTTTATGTGTGTATAGATATTTGTGTTTTATATGAGTATAGATAGTTGTGTTTCACATGTGTTAATATACATATTTGTGTTTTACATGTGTTAATATATATATTTGTGTTTTACATGTGGTGTGTGTATACAGGTGGTGTGTGTATGTGTGTGTGTATATGTGTGTGTTTTACATGTGTGTACAGATGTTTGTGTTTTAAATGTGTGTACAGATGTTTGTGTTTTACATGTGTGTATATAGATATTTGTGTTTTACATGTGTGTATAGATATTGGTGTTTTACATGTATATATATATATATATATATATATATATATATATGTATATTTGTGTTTTACATGTGGTGTGTGTATATGTTTTTGTTTTACATGTGTGTATATATGTGTGTATGTGTATGTACATATATATATGCGCATATGTGTCTGTCTGTGCATGTTTTGTAGATGTGTGTGGCAATTTTGGGGGTGTGGGTGTATGCGCGCTTCGCGGGGGGAAGGGGTGAGGATACAGGCAGGAAGCCGAGGACGCTCTTCGGCTGCGGGCAGGTGTCTGTGGTCTTTTGTGTGACTGTGTTTGCGCGAATTCGTGTTTCAGACATACCAGTCGCTGCACGAAGTTCTCTATCCAAAGGGGCAGCTGGAAGCAGATGCACGGCCATGGGTGCGCACAGAGAAGCTGCAGGTATTTAGCACCGGGAGAGGCGTCGCGTTGAGTGGTTGTTTTAGGGCATTAGAGGCCACTTGGAGGGGAATATATATATATATATATATATATATATATATATATATATATATATATATACATATACATAGAGAGACAGAGACAGCGGCGTCAGAGTAGGAGAGCAGGCGTACAGAGTAGCTGTCGCACACCTGTCTGCTTGCAGGGTAACCCTCGAACCTGCGTATAGCTGAAACTGCCATTTCTTGCGGAACGTGTGGCGCGTGGTTGCCTTGCCGTTGTTGCGCTGCAGGAAATCGACATGCACTGTGCAGAAGTGCAACGGCTGCTGCTGCAATCGTGGCGAAGTCTGCCATCGATTGTGAGTATACCGAATGAAATATCTTTTCTCGGCGGACCTTGCGGGTTTGCTGTCTTTTCGAAAGCTCGTGGAAAAAAGTTCGCCTTCCAACGCGGGAAATTCTTGTAGCTGCACGCACTCTGCGCCGCTGCACTGTCTGCCCGTGGACGAAGAAGGGCACTTTCGTTGCCTTGCCCGCCGTCTCCACACACACGCCGTGTCTGTCCGTGTAGCTCAATGTCTGTTTTGATGAAACATCGTAAGCTTGAACTCTGGTTCTGGTGGTGTTTTTTTCCGCAGCCGACGGACGCTCACGTCCCTCTGCTTCTGCAGTTCCAGCTGTACGTGGAGCTGCTGGAAGGCTATAAACTGATTCTTCATCTTGCCAAGAAGATAAGCAGTCCAGGTGGGTGTTTCTCTCCATGTGCAAGCGCGAGGTGCGCGGAGTGCCTCGGGTTGCTGGCTTACACAAAAAAGGTCCCCCCGTTTTTTTGTTTCCCCGGGGTGCCTTCTTCTTCCTTTTTTCGCCTTTTACCGCGCGCATGCGGGAGAGAGAGAGAGAAAGAGAGAAGGTCAAGCGTTTCAAGCGTCTCCTGGGGTGATGTCTGTGCGGTTGGCTGTGTGTGGTGTCAGGCGAGGTTCCGTTGGTGCGCACGACTCTCAATGCGTGGAGAGATCGTCTTCCGAATGACTGCGATGCTATCAGCTGCTGGAACGATTTGTTTGTTTGGTGAGTCTCGAAAGGTGCAGAGCGTGAAATGATCGCGCAAGGGGGAGGCAAAGAAAGAGGGGGGAAGCTTCAGATTTGCTGGAGCAGGTGGCTCAGTCTGCTATGTATGCAGGCGGCACACGCAACGCTGCCGTTGACGCTTTTTGCTGCTTCCTCTTGCCCTGTGATGTAATGACAGATAGAGCCGCATCCCCCCCCCCTCAAGGCGTTGTTTTCAAAACGGGTGTGCCGCTGCTGTCTGTACCCCTCTCAGGCGAAACTTTGTCTTTAGCATCGTGCAGTCAGCCGTGTCAGCATCCCCCCACTTGTCTCCCGAAGCCAAAAGGACGCTACCCCCCTTCCTGCAGGATCTGCCATGGACCATGCTGCGGTTTGCCTCCGTTACACGAAGCGCTCATCAATTGCGAGACATCTCCTTGGCGCTCCTCATAAAACTTCAGCATCTGCCAGCCTTCAATCAACCTGCCTATGCCCAGGAGCACCTCGCCGCACTTGTCCGCCAACTCTCACACAAACACATAGACATGTGCTCGCACGTATAGATAGGCTTGTACATCCATATATGTATATGCATGCATGCACATACATACTCCATGTAGAGACATCGACAGTGCACCTACACATGTTGGCATGTGCACACATGCATGCATCCACGTACATGTGTATATAAACACACAGACTTGTAGACAAAGAGCTTCCATGCAGTTGCGACGCGTTAGCCTTCCCTGTGCATGTGCTGTCTCTGCCTGGTGCACCTTGAAACGCATCCGCACGGCTTCCTTCTTCCCCCCGCCCCTAGAAGGACTAGCTTCTAGCAGATCTGCTTACTAGCATCATGCAGCAGGGGAGGGAGTTGCAGCGTATCCCTCTCTAAGAGCGATAAATACTTGGCAACTTGGACAGAGAGAGCGCTCAGGCTGCATTCCCTAAGCCCATCCTGGCAGCCGCTGGTAGATAGATAGCAGCGTCTGTTTGCATTCTATAGGCGGTTTCTACTCTCGTGTCACTTGGTCCAGACACCCACACACGCGACGGGAAGTATCTGACAGACTTTGCATATATTTGGAGAGCGCGCTGCTGTCTGTTCGCTTGTTTGTGATGTCGAGCGATCCCATGCGTCCTGCGCGATGCGGCATGTTCAGGTGGAGAAGGCAAAACTGTGTCTAGACGAGCCCTCTCACTGGGTTGCAGGTTCGTTTGTGGCACAGATTTACGCGCGTTAGTCTAGAACCTCCTGCAATTGCTGTGCTTCACGTGCTGCGCATGCTTCTCCCACACTGCTGCTGCAGCCTCACTCACTCGAGTCTTGTTCAGGCTGTCGCAGTTCGAGCATTAGCACTAGCATTAGCACTAGCATCAGCACTAGCATCAGCACTAGCATTAGCACTAGCATCAGCACTAGCATTAGCACTAGCATTAGCGTTAGCAGCAGTAGTTTGTGTGTATTCTGTAGCCTTGTTTGTGTGGTTTAGCCACTGTTGCTGTCTGCCGATCCTTCTGCTGGCGCTTCAGGGGTCCAGCTGCTAAATTCGCTAAATATGGACGCCTTGTGTGACGGCCCCTCCTGGCAGCAGCCACAGCTGCAGCAGCAGAGTCTGCAGCTGCTGCTGCTCAAAGCCAAACTCCTGCACCGTCTGCATGCATCGAACGAGCCGCAGCAGCACCCAGGACTGTCCAGAGAAGGTATTCAAAAGGTTGCCGACAAACAGGCACTGCTAGAACCAGACACGAGGCAGCAGAGCGTATGCCCGCTGCTGCTGCATGCAATAAAGGCAGGCAGCGTTCGTCGAGAAGGGTGCTCCAATTGCTGCGCTTGTGATGCTGACGCAGAACTTGTTTCAGAAGCCGAGTCTGTACTAAAGACTGTGCTGCTGCTGCAGCCCCTCTACGCACCAGCGTGGCTGTGCTGGGCAAAACTTCACGACACCCTCTTCCTATCGGCTCTTAAGCAACGCCACCAGCAGCAGCAACTGCTGTTGCTGCAGCAGCAGCAGCAGAAGATGCACCAACAGCAGCAGCAGCAACAACAGCAACAACAACAGCAGCAACAGCAGCAACAACAACCAGTAGGGCTGCCACATGCATCACCCGCAGGCGCATCGCAGCAAGAATCATTTGCTGCTGCTGATGCGAGCAGCACCAGCAATGCCTGCGACACTGGAATCCTAGACAAGAATCCAGTAGACTGGTCCACTCTGCAGCTGCATCTCGCTGCCGCGGTTACAGGCTATGTTATGGATATTCAGCTCAGGTGAGTCGCATCGACTGTAGGCCAGCCACACGACTTGGATTGCTGTCTCAAAACAATATGTTCAAGCGATTCGGTTCGAGTGTGTGTCTATTCATGTATATATATATATATGTATATATATATGTATATATATATATATATGTGTGTGTATGTGTTTATGTATATATATATATGAATATGTATATGTATGTGTATGTATCTGTATATATATGTATATATATATGTATATGTGCATATATGTATATATATGTATACATATATGTGTGTTTTTGTGTGCGGTTGGTTCTGCAGACCTGTTAAGAGTTCTCTTTACATGTCTCGCGTCCTTTGGCTGCTGTCGTACGATGGTGACACGCGACCTCCTACAGGAGCAGGTGCTGTTGCCTCTCCTGCTCCGACTGAACAAGATCAAGTGCCTCTGAGTTCAACAGCAGCTACAGTGGCAGCAGCAGCTGCTGCTGCCGGAGGCACAGCGAAAGCAACGGCAGACTCTCCAGCATCCCCTGCGGGTGTCACGCCTTCCCCCGTCGTGCATGGCGATGCATTTGCGTCACCAGCAGCGTCAACAGCAGCAGCAGCAGCTGCTGCTGCTGGAGGGGCGTCCAGCACTGGACTCGCTGCAGCAGCAGCAGGACGGGAGCCTTCCCTTTGTCTCCGCGTGTTCAGACAGCTCATGGGAAAGTGCACACAGCCGCAGCTGCTGCTGCCTTGGCTTCCACAAGTGCTAACAGGCCTTGATCGTCCAGTAGGCTGCGCTGCATGTGCTGCTGCTGTTGCTGCTGCTGTTGCTGCTGCTGTTGCTGCTGCCCATGCCGTCCTGTGCTCTTGCGCGATCGCACTGGCGCTGCTTCCGTCCTTTAGTTTCCTCGGGGGAGGAGGAGGGGCAGAGGGAGGGCGGCAGACGGTGTGGGTAAGGCTGCAGCGGATCCTCAACTCGGCAGTGTGCTTGTGTTGCTGTTGCTCTCTTAGGAAGCAGCAGAACTAGAGCGACTGCTTTACGCCCTCCTCCTACAGGCGCCGCAGCAGCTCTACTTCGACATCCGAACGGCATACTTGGAAAAGAGGGAGCTCTATGCGCAGCAGCAGCTGCTGCAAACCCTAAAGCCGCATCAACAACAGCAGCAACAGCAGCAGCAGCAACAGCAGCAGCAACAACCCCAGCAACAACAACAACCCCAGCAACAACAACAACAACCCCAGCAACAACAACAGTCATTGACGCTGCTCTCGTGGCTTATGACGGTCTTCCGCGCTTCCTTCACACCCCAGTGTATCGCCTTGGATCATCTTGCAGGCATGTTATATTGTCGTCTGAAGCTTCGAGGATACGTGGCTTAGAACAACTCGCTGACGTGGAGGGGGAAGGATGTGGGGAAGGGGTGGGAAGAAGGGAAGGTTGCAATTCTTCGTGCCGCACGCGCATCTATACATATATATGTATATATATTTCGTGTGTGTATTTTTGTTGTGTGCTCGTGTTGCAGAGGAACTTGTAGCTCACGCCAAGCCGTCCACAGTTGATGAAATTCTTTGCGCCATTCGCACGCTGTTGCAGCAGTGTGTCGAGGTGTCTCAAGGGCATTCCTCTCTGCCTCCTGTAGCTGCACAGTTCCTTAAGGTTAATATCATTTCGCGATTTAGGGCGCGTTATGGAACGGATGCCTCGAATTCTGGAGGCTTTGGCAGCAGCAGCGGGAGCAGCAGCAGCAAGAGCCGGCGAGGCAACAGCAGCAGGAACGGATGTTGCTGCGGAGGCGTCGCTGCAGAGTCTGCGCGACGAGCGATGCGGAGCTTGTGGCCTCTTTTCAAGGAGGATTTTGAGTTTGCGATCAGCTGCCACGAATCCACATCCGCGGGCAGCAGCAGCAATGCAGGCAGCAGCATTAGCACAGGCAGCAGCAGCAGCAATGCAGGCAGCAGCAGCAGCAATGCAGGCAGCAGCAGCAGCAGCACAGGCAGCAGCAGCAGCATTAGCACAGGCAGCAGCAGCAGTGTGAGTCTGTGCGACGTCATCGCCAAGCTGAAGCGGTGGAAGGATGTGCTCTCTTGGCTTGCCCAGAGCAACGAGCAGCAGACACCGTTAGAGGATGTTGGCGCCTCTCTGTGCGATGTGTTTATGCGCGTAAGTGTGGAAATCGAGGTTCCAGGCTTGCGGCTGCTCCAGCTGGCAGATGGATGCCCCTTCAGCCCTCAGCAGCGTCCTCCAGTGTACTTGCAGCAGTTTGGCACCGATTACTCGTGTGTCACCCGTTCCCACTACACGTTGAAGCGTATCGAGATGATCGGCAGCAATGGCAGCAGCTACTTCTTCGTTGTGCAGCCGTACAGTACAGCCCATCAGCGCACCGAGCAGCGCCTCCTGTGTCTGCTGCTGCAAGTCAACAGATTGCTGCTCAGGCACAAGCAATCTCGCAGGAGAGGTCTGGCGTTCCCCCTCTCGGCTCAGGCGTCGATTCACCCCAGATGCCGACTCCTAGAAGACACGCCCTCCTACGTCTCTTTGCAGCAGATCCTTGTCGAAGTCTCGGCGCATGCAGCTCCCACGATGCGCATGGACGCCGACTTACCCGTGTTGCTGCATCGCAAAATGATGGCTCATGAGCTCAACAGCAAGATGCTGCAACAAGCACTGGCGCTGCTCCTTCAGGATGCGAACCCCACAACGCCGTCTCCTTACGGCGGAGCGCAACACCAGCAGCAGCAACAACTGCAGCAGCAGATAATCCCCAACAACAACAACAGCAGCAGCAGCGGCAGACGCCTCCCTCAGCAACTCATTCAAGTGCTCACTTCCCCAGGCTTCTGCCAAGACGAGCAGCAGGAGCAACTCCTCAGTCGCATATTGGAGCTGCAGCCTTCAGAGGCTCCATCCGCTTCCGCAGATCCCTCTGCCTCTGCTGCTGCTGCTGGTGCGACAGCGGGAGGAGAACGACCTGAAGACGGCATAGCTGCGAATGCAACGGCTTCCAGCAGCGGCAGCATCTCGGAAAGCCTCGTGAGTGGTGGTAACCTGCCGACAGCAGCCCAGCAGCAGCAGCAGCAACAGCAGCAGCAGCAGCAACAGCAGCAGCAGCAGCAACAGCAGCAGCAGCAGCAGCAGCAGCAAGAGCACCACTGGATGTCCGAATTCCAGCAGAGCTGTCAGCTGCAGGCAGCACAGGAGGTGTACAGCCACATGTGTGGCTTGGTGTCTGACAAAGTTCTTCGCATGTATGTGCATCGGCGGGTGCGCAGCGCAGAGGAGCTTTTCATCTTCAGGCGTCAGTTCACGCAAAGTCACGCGCTGTATTGCGTGCTGAATTATATCTTTTCAATGTCTGATATCACGCCTTCCAAGGTTCTGCTGGATACGGAGACAGGACAGGCTCTTCAGATGGAGTTGAAAGCTTGCTACTGCGCCTCGAGCCTGACGCTCAACTTCTCCGAGCGACTGCCCTTCAGGCTTACCAGAAACATTGAGGTTCTCATCGATGTCTTTGGCCGCACGGGCCTTCTTCCCGGGTGTATGTACACTCTTGTCTGCTGCCTGCAGCGATACTCGAGCCACTTCTCGAACGCAGCGGCGCTGCTTGTGAGAGACGACGTATCCTTCCTCTACAAGCAGAAGCAGCAGCAGCAGCAGCAGCACAAGCAGCAGCTGCAGCAACAGTTGACGGAGGGGTCTTCACAGAGGGCGACACCTGCATCCTCCTCACCCCCAGTGCCTGCTGCTGCGGCTGGAAACAGCAGCACAACCAGCAGCAGCAGTTCTAGTGTGGAAGAGATTGCTGCCGTCCGTCGAGTCGTTGACATTAATATCAGCCGCATATCCGAAGCACTCAAAAGACTTCAGGGAACGCCAAAGCCCCCAGCCGAGCCAAAGGTGAGCGCTTGCCACAGACTTTTCCCCGCATCTTCTGCTTGTACGGCATGAGGAGTCTCTTTACTTCCAAAATCCCCTGAGAGGCGATGCAGTTGCTGACATGCGCATCTGTGAAACTTTAGGAACACACGCAGGGGTCTGCCCTTGCATGCTCATATGTGCTGCCTCGTGCATCCTCTCCAGCGTCATTCTCCTCCCTCGAATCACACACACCTCGCTTACTGTGCGGTGTTTGTGTGTATGTGTGCAAGTGTTTGTATGTACTCCTATACATATATACTTCTATCTATGTATACTTATACATGTGTGCGTGTGGTGTACGTAGCCCGAGCAACTCCCAATAGACTCACAAGTGGTGATGCTCCTCGGAATTGCCACCCGCAGAGATTTCCTTGCCACTGCGAAACCTACCTGGCAAGCCTGGTACTAACGAAAATGAGGCTCAGTTGCCCAGCTCGCTGTCGCGCACCCTGCGCAGCTGTCTACACCTGGCTGCGTCGATTCGTGCAGCCTGCCCCAGTTCTCTTTTCGCCCCTCTTGGCGTCAAAAACATTGCCCTTTTAAGTGCCCTCTCCGTTTGAGCGGCAAGGCTAGCTTTCTAGCCACTTAACACCCCCCTTACGAAACGCTGCATGTCTCCCTTGCGCCGAACGCCCTCCTAAACCGGCGCAGCCATACGCACAAACTGCGCGGGGGCACTGTGTTCCTGCAGGAGCTGCTGAACTGTAGAGAAGCTCAGGAAACTCTCCCATAGACGTCGTCGCACTACATGCCAAGGCGCGCGGCCAGTGTCAAACAGCTAGCAGTATCGGCGGAGTGCTCCCCTGTACCTCCGGTCCTATGTGTGTAGCCAGAGAAAAAAAGCTGGTTCAATGTTGACAGCTAGCCGGCCGCAAACCAGTCTTCCAGAAAGCTGTGCTGTAGCTCTGGCTGGTCAAGGATTTGGCCGGTAGCCTCAACGTGGTTTATTCTTTGTGTAGTTCCGGGAAGGAGCAGCTCGGAGCCCACGCCGCACGCCAATATAAAGCATAGCGGTGCAGCCCGTGCGCGGCTACCCAGTCAGCTCCCCCGTCCGGTTGTTTATCGGCTAGCTAGGCAGCTATCCAGAGGGCTGCGTCTGGCTAGGCAGCTATCCAGAGGGCTGCGTCTGGCTAGGCAGCCTCTGGTAAGAGAGGAGAAAGCTTTATTATGGGCAGCGCCTTCCCACTCGCTACCCACAGCTCTACTTTTTAAAGAGATAAAGCTACTTAGAATAGGTGACCCCTAGCCAAACAGGGGTCCAACTATTCCCCACAGGAAATCACGCTCGTCTAGCCCTTGCTAAGTAGCCAGACGGGGAACGACCAGTCAACGGTTACCCATGCAGCGGCTAGCCACGTAAACGGCTAAGTGGCCACATGCACCTCCCTGACTGCCCCGCGGAAGGCTACCACCCACCTACGACGCTTGCACAGAACTCTTCTCAGCCCGCTAGCCGAAAGCGAACCAGCGCACTGGTGGTCAAGCGGCAAGAACGCGCAATTTCCAGGCACAAAATCAGCTAGTTCGCTTGTGAGAGGACGCTGGCAGCAAGCCACGGGGTAAGCGCACATATCGGGGACGCCACTGTCTACTTGTAGCCGGCTGGTATTCGGAAAAACGAGGCTGGTCCCTCAGCCTTCAACACTTTTCCTTGCGATTGCACGCACCTTTTTCTTGTACTCTTGCAAATTGTTTTTGTACATGTTCTGGATGCGCACAGAGACACCCCAAAGAAACACCCCTTCATACCGCCTGCGGGGGCACCAAGCCTTCCTTCCCACACTACGCTCGTTAAAAGGCCGTGCGTGTGCCGAAGTAAATGAAACACGCCCACCGACATACGCCCCTCGAAGCCTTCAGCCCACTCTGTATGTGCGTCTCCCCGCGCTAAACCCCCTAGCTTTGCTCCCTTCTTTCCCCTCCGTCCCTCCCCCCCGAAAAGAGCGAGCAAATTCTCTTTTTCTCACTCCCCCAGCTCTGAAGCCCAGAGCCCTAACCGGATGCCGCAGGCGCGAGACACCCCAAGAGCACGCTCGCTTGCTTTCACTCACTGCCGCATCCACATTCGCTGGCGATTCAATATTTGGTTCCCCCAACATAGAAATGACAGAGAGAAGGATGGCTTCGACGCCTAGTATAGGTCGCCACCGCTCCTCCGCCTTCTCCTGCTCGTTGAACATGTCATGCCCCGGTGGATGCAAAATGCTGATACAGACGCGGCCGTCTGGAAACACTGAAGGAAGCAGAAATACAAATGCAGAAGGAGACCGCAATCTCGCAAAAAAACACTACGAGTACCTGGCAGGGCCAGAAGGTGCACCGAAATCTGTAACTTCCCAGGCCAGTAGTACTCACGCCAACTTCCCAACTCGAGCAAGCAAGCAATACAGCGCGTCTCAGCCCAGCTGTAACAGAGAATGCCCGCTTCTTCACTCAGTATTACGCATTTGTACATACACTTATGTTTATACACAAGTAATAATGCCTCTAGAATACATGTATATGTGTATGTATAGAATATGGAGGCATCGAGAGAGACACTGGGAAAGAGGAGCGTGTATGGCCATGAAAACATACATACAGATTCCCTTTCCCTCGTGTTTGTCCATCTCTTTCCCCAGCTTCCCTCGATCCTCGTTACTGGCTCACATAGAGAGCGCCAACCTGCCTACTGTAACTAGCAGTAGAAAAGGAGCAATCCCACTGGCCTACCCGCCCCAGCCAATTCTCCCTACCATTAGGGTGCCACATGTCTTGTTCAAAGACCATCTCTGGTGGGTTGTTTGGAAAATCGGGAGGAAACTTGAGGGAGGCTTGGAAGATACCGCCTTCGTAAAAGGTATCCGGGGGACCCTCAAAGCACACTCGCCAGCTAAAGAAATTCGCGTCGTCATCCAGCCCGACGGAGCAGCCACTAGGCGCATCTCGAGACAGCTCTGAGAAAATTCACATGACAAGAGCACGCGAAAGGCGCCTGCAGACGCAAATCGGAGGACTGCCTGCGCTTCCGCCCAGCCTAATTCAACACAGCCACGTTTGACGCTCGGAGGAGCCGGTGAGCCGTCACTCTTTACATGCTGTCGTTCTTCAAAAAAGCACCGTCCCTCTGCTCCCGAAACGTTCAATTTCCCGCTCTGCAGTGCTGCACCTCCGTGCCTAACGTATATACATATATGCGTATATACCTCCCTCTCCACTACCCTTGTTAAAGGTTCTTTGGAAGCGCTCAGGCCACGCCAACAACGGCCGTCATGCGACCAGCAGCAGCAACAGGAGACTCCTAATTAGCGTCATGAAGCGAATTACGCGCACAAAGGCAGTATAGCAAGCCTCCGCGCACTGGGCAAGTCTCGAGTGCTCCAGAATGTAGGAACCCCCAGGCCCGCCTCTAACGCATTTCTTGATGAATGCCAGATGCTTGGGAATTCACGCCTCACCAATAAATTGCTTTTTAAGTAGTTCTCTTGCTACGTTCGTCATTTTCAGGTCCGCTGCCAGGATAGTAGAGGCCACAGAGGGAATCTCGTCGGCGGTTCGGCTTGCTCCGGCTCTGATGCTGCCGCTCTGTCTGCTGCCGCCGCTGCCTCGTATCTGCCGCGAACAGGTGACTACTCCTGTTCGCTTTCCTGTATGCGTGCCGTTCCGCTGTGGCCCGCTGGTGGTCGCACTGCCGCGGTAGCGTGCAACCAGTCAAGTGGTACTGGTGCGACAACGAATTCCCTTGTAGCAGCAACTGCAGCGAATGCCTCCCTGTACGCAATCAGATTCTGTCTTTGAGAATCGAATCCCGAAAGACGATCAGTTGTCTCTGTACATCATATGCGCGTAGCTGCATGCAGCAGCGGTAGCAGCAATTGCAGCTGCATACGGAGGGCGCTACAGCAGGGCTGCGAATAGAAAAGATACTTGAAAAAAGCACTCGGAGAGAGGAAGCAAGAATGCTTCTTTCAGTAATTGCATTTAAAGGAGCATGAATCTGGCCGCGAGGTAAACCTCAGCTGCAACGCCAGAGAGCTGCTGCAGCTGCTGTAGCAGTAGCGGCAGCCGCCACTGCCAACGGCTGGCGTAGCGCTCGCAGGAACATTCACTACACAAGATGGTACTAGATGCCGTACTTACAGTCGCCTATTCTACCTTTCCATTTGACATCTGACCAGTACCAAACCCTGTGCTCGTTGAGCTGCACGTTTCTAGTGGTTCTCTGCAGAAGGGTCCATTTCCCTGCATGCAATTGGCGCGTTGCTGCCACCCAGCCAGCCTTGCACCGCCCATTATTAGGACACGCATATTCCTTTGTTTGGCTGGCTGTTTCTATCCATTCCTTGTCTTTCTTTTAGCCGTAAAGGAAAGTACTTTGAGGCTTAGTATACACCCTCCTGAACGAGCACTGTCTCATCCGTTCACAATCTGCACTCCTTGTCTTGCATTGAATGGGTGGTATTCGCACCCAAAACCTGCCAGACCCTTGAGCACGCAATCGCACACAGTAGGCTAATGCTCTTTTTATACTCCGGTGGCGGTAGCACCTTGAATAGATATGGCTAGGCGTGCTTTTTCAATGCACCGGAAGAACAAATCGGCAGCGTCCTTGGATTTTTCATTGTCGTGAAAATGCACGATACATTACCCTTAAGCCTAATAGGCAGGATTTTGAGCGCACCTTTTAAGGCATACACTGTAAAGTCGGTCACTGCACTCGAGATCAATAGGTATCAAGTCTAAAGCCTGCACTTCATGCCCCTACTCGTTTGCATAATAAGAGGGAATGGAACACAGTCGAGATAAACGCCTGCAGCAAAGAATGACTGTGCCTTGGGAGAACGCGCAAGTGTTCTAGGTTAGATAACGCAAAAGGGACTTTTGTGTGTACGCACGCAACAATGCCATGCCTCAGTTAGCAGAGTATATGCGGATATAAGACACTCACGCGACGTGTGAGTGACTCGTGATCCATATGCTGTAGTGTTAGGCTTACTATGCACCCCGATTTTTTTAAAGCCGTCACTGCTTATACATTCGACGCCGCTGCTTCAGCGCTGCTAGTATTGCTCGAACGAATTAACAATGGTTGCAATGCCGTATCTATTATCCATCAGAATACAAATAAAAAATTGTTTGCTTGGAAAAAAGGGTGTCATTATCTACTTGATTGGCACCTTGCGAGCGAATGCGTAGAAAGTACGAAGAAGCGCTCAGTTCTCGATATGCAGGTGGCTATACATAGGGTGCTGCGCGAAAGCAGAAAGTCAGTGCAATATACTACCAAGTCGAATGAGCATAGATGACGCCCCTAGTGGGAGATGATCAAATTGCCTACATGCTGCTAACCTGGTGATCAATGTCAATGAATTAGCAACTTGCCGTCTAAGGACAAATGGCGAGATAACTATCTCATTGCTGAAAGATCGCTACGCCTACCTGGCTGCCTTGCTTTTACACCTTGACAAGTAACTTTGCCAGCTGTCCTTACAATGTCATACGAAAAGTAGAGGGGAAGAATAGTGCTTTGCCCATACAACTTGGGGCATGCAGGGTCTCTCGGTCGAACCGTTTGCGATCTCAAAAACTAGAGGGGGCTTCCTTTGCATGTAATCCTAAACTACGAACGTTTGCTGAACTAAATATACAGCTAGATTTGGTCTCTCGTTTCACGGAGAACAAGAACTAGCCAGCTGGCTAAGACTCTCTACACCCTAATTGTTCGTGGGTCCCTTCTTGGGGTATACGACTTGTTTCAGCAGCCTAAGAAAAGGCACATCTTTTTTGCAGAGTCGTCTCCAATATGCAGCTTGTAGCAGGCTTGCTTCGTGCGTGCGCTCAATTAATAACACAGGAATTCTACTTCAGCCGCGTGAGACGCCAAGCTTACAACAATGGACTCTGCTGTTGTCTCTCCGAGACCACTAACTTATTACTACAACGGCCAAACCCCGAGTGCTCAAAAGGAATTGGATTTCTGGTGTTACCGCTCAATTTGGGCATGCTCTTTCACGTATTCAGTGCTATTTGAGCACATTAGTGATGTTATTTTTCTTTAGCTATCTGGTGAGCGTCCTCTAAAAGGATCCCTGGTATACATGTCCCCTCAATGAACATCCGGCGGGCTATTCAAACCTAACAAAGGACAACAGTTCCAATATCAGCTATCGTGATGCGCTGCCGTTTGCCGTATCCATGCATTGCACTCCCAACCCTGTTAACACGCCTATAGAAAGTAGCGAATAACCAGGGTGGAAGCATCCGGAGACCAACAAGGGCGGCTCCAGGACTCGAAAGTCTCACAGAGTCTTAGCATATGAGGTGAGTAGGATATTGGCTTCAAAGGCTGGAAGGAAAATGGAAGAGTTTAACCCGTGAAATACTTCGGGATATGGCACCTGGTTGCTGTTGTTGAAGGTCATGATGGTGTAACGATGACCAGTGGCACTGCTAAGCACTGCTGTTTCCGGCTCCCTGCAAGTGGAGGCACAAGACGGTAAGAATGCAGTGAGGTATTGGCGTATACTGACCTGGAAATCTTTCCCAGGCCGACGACATCGGAATCCCGGGAGGTAGAAGCGCTCTTCTAAGACTGGAATTTCGGTTTTCTGGCCTACGCTGAAATTAATAATAAACACAAACTGTTTGCTTCAAAAGGGGTAAGGGGTATTCGATTCGACACTTGCGCTGGATTAAGCAAGGCTCCTCCGAAGGATTGTTTCATCTCGAGCCTTCTCGCGTCTCCGTGCTTGTCGGTAGAAATTTGAAGTTCCGGAGGTTCTGAAGGTGAAACTCCTTCTACGACAAGCATCTGTATCGTGACAGCTCAACAACGCTCCTAGCTGGCCTGGAATTGCCTGTGTTGGCTAAAGCGTACTCCATGTTTGATTTATTCAGGATTCCCAGTTGCTTGTTCGTTCCGGAAATGGGTTGCCTACCAGCCCTTTTTTTATCTACTGGCTCTCCGAGGTGTGTGCAATCCAGTATTCACCATTAGTGAGTACGAATTCATAGCTCAACATACATGCGTAAGGACGCAAGTCTTAGGCACCCAGCGGATTCTATCCCAATAAGCTAAAATGTTATTTGCAGTGATCTGCCTTGTTTGCCAAGTCGGCCACACTGCAACTCATCGAGTCAAATACTTAAAACAGGTGTTGCAGGAAAGGCAATACCTGATATTTTACGTCGGGGAGCGAAGGGGCTATACCCACCAGCAAGTAATCTTATCAGGTTCTTTTGCTGACGTGTCCTTCAAGCGGCATTGCAAAACATCTTTTGAAGCGTCCAACACTTGATCACCTTCTAAACATCCGCAGACTAAGCAATGGAAGCGGATCTTTAGGTCGAGCGATGAGCAGCGTCCAACTATGCTCTGCACCTCGGCCCCCCTGGCGCGCACCACGCGATTGTAGCTTCCCGCCGTCGCCATCTTTGACGCGCAACATCCACGAAGCGCTCGGGTGGATTTCTGCGTCGCCCCCTAAAGAGTACGGCTGGTTGACACACTTCATTGCGCCCTTGTCCTACCCAGCAGCCCGACACAAGAACACCCCCACTCCCACTACAACTGTCTACAGCACGAGACCTGATCGAGCTGCACATACACAAGTACTTCCTATACTAGCTCAACCCATACAGCGCATTGAGAAAAGCGGCCCTTGGGTGCGGTAACTCAACAAGCGAACCTGTACGGCTGCACTGCATCCTCCGAAATACGGAAAGACTCTCTGACGCTCCCCTTGCGTCCCCTTCATGCCCTTCACTGCCAATGCATTCGTGTCTACCTTCTTTGCCTTTCCCTCCTAACTTGAAGTGAGCCTCTCTAGGCTGTTCCGCCACTTCTCGCGCACTAGTAGACGCCACACATCAGTTCCTCTATGTGATATTACGTGGAAACGTTTTCCCGAAATCGCCTTGCGTGAAAAAACCTCTTTGAGTCTCTTCAGTGGACAAACAGCCCAAAGAAAAAACACCCGGCTAACAAAACAGCCCCGGCCGGCAGAGACTAGTGCATGCGCAAACAGTGTGTGTGCATGTATCAGTATGAACACGCACACACACACACACACCTATAAGCCTGTGTAAATGTACTCACTGGGACCATATAGGCATGATTCAGATACGAATGACCCATGCACGGAACACAATAAGGCACCGTACAAATAGTACGTGGAAGCAAAAATGCCAGCGGTGAACGCGGGGGTCGTCCAGAGCCGTGCCTGCCGCCAATCAAAACCTTCAAATCCGTCAGGCCCCTCCTAGGCTTTCATTCCTTATAATCGCGAGGGGCATGCTGTACGACACCACAACATGCCTACCGACCCACTATCCGTAACTCCGCCGTGGTGCAGGGGAGTAACGTCTCCCTTCAACACAATTCAAAACATCTGTAGAAAATTGAAGGACCAACGAAGACGCGCTTTAAGTGATCAAGCAAGCAAAGACAAACCGTGCGCCTCATTTGAGGCATAACAGCGCTAAAAGGACAAAAATGCATGAAAAATGTTGACGCGAAGGGAGGCAGTGA
Organism: Cyclospora cayetanensis; assembly: GCF_002999335.1. Taxonomy (NCBI): domain Eukaryota; phylum Apicomplexa; class Conoidasida; order Eucoccidiorida; family Eimeriidae; genus Cyclospora; species Cyclospora cayetanensis. The sequence continues at coordinate 10,628 of NW_020312749.1, read as the reverse complement.
TAACGCCGCTCAAAGGATCTACTGACGGACATGCCCAAAAATATACAAGCACATTCAACATGTCTTCCCTAAGACTCTCTAGATCTGATGCATTGAGTAGAAACGTAGCTCTCTACTCGCTCATGAAAATCTTCATTTATAGAGTGGTGCCAACGGGCACAGGCTGGGGCCAGAGCTCGAGCTAGGCCGCGCAGCCGAAGGGAAAATCGCCTTCCTCTCTGCAAACAGCAATCCGCACACACACAGCGCGTCATAGCGCGAAGCTTCCGACCGTGCTAGAAGGCTGCTCTAATTGCTCTATGCGTGCATCCAGGAAGCGTCGTTTGCACTCACTTCGCGTGAAGTAAGAACTCGAAGGTCTGCAGATCCTCGGCACTCTGCACGCCTTCTTCCCCGTCTTGCGAGTCGCTGCCAGCCGCGACGCCGACCGCATCACTCTCGCACTGCCCTTCCGCTGAGGCTTCCTTCGCTGCAACGGCTGATTTTCTCCGCTGCTGGGCCTGCGGAGTCCAGTTGGCACTCTTCCTGGCAACGCGCAGCCCGAAAGCAAACAAACCCCACTGGTACGCTAGTTGCCACAGCTTTTCCACCGTTGCATGCGACAGCCGTCGAAAGGAAATGCCAAGAGCATTCAAAGTTGAGTCGCAAAACTCCTTGTTCTGTAACGACACGCGCAACACGAAGCGCAGAACCGCGTAACTGAGAAGCCGTACAGCGACTCCGTTAACAGACGCGGCGGCCATACAGAAACGACGAAGGATGCATACTAGCGCTTAGTGCCGTTGCTTCACATGCAAAGAAGATGCACAAGACACTTCGCGGGTACAGGCGCAAAGCCAGCAGCTTTCGAGCGCACTCGGCAGCTCCGTGTGCTGGCACGGCTTGTCAGAGAGGAAATAAACGGGGAGGAAGCAACGACGACGTCACACGCAACCATGAGGAAGACAGCAAGCACAGTAGGCCGGCCAAGAAAAACAACTACGCGCACCTCAAGAACAGGCGTACTGCTGCCTATGCATGCAAGCATACATGCATGCATGCACACATACATACATAGATACACACCCACACCTGCGCCCCTTTCTCCCCTTTGATGCGTGTGCGCATTGCACGTGTTCATCACTCACGTGTCTGTGGACGACGCGCATGCGCTTGATGAGTTCTGCCCTCCCGTCCTTTCCCAACGGATAGCGAAAGCCGGAATGCCATTCGGCAGCCGTCGCCTTTGCTTTAAGGCCACGGGGGGGCAAGCACAACAACCCCCCCACCCCGACAACTGGCACTACCTTCCCCGCTCCTGCCGATCTGCCTGTCGCCGCTTTTGCCGCGACCGTTTCCTGTGATTCGAGCTCCAAGGACTGCTGCAGCACCAAGTTGTTGTCAGGAAAGAGTCCGTGATCTCGCTCCGGCAGCAAGAGTGGCTCCTTATCTTTGCCGCATAATTGCACGCCATCACTCGCATCAACAGGAGACAGGGGTCCCTGCAAGGGGGAACAACTCTGCAGACAATGCTGCGTCTCGTCGCCGCTGCTGATGCAACTGCCATAGAAATTCGAGCCACACAGTCCCATGCTTGTGCTGCTGGTGCTGCTACGGCTGCCAGGTTCTGCGGGAGACGCCGAGAGATACACAGAAGAAACGTTCGAACCATCCGACAAGCTGCGCTGTAGTGACGGCTGCTTTTCGAGCCCATCCTGCTCCAGCTGCACTAGATCGCCGCAGCGCTGCTGCGACGCGCAAGCGAATTGCTGCACTGGACTGCCCATGGTGGAGCAGCAATACGCATGGCTCACTTGCGTCGGCCGCTGCAGCACCGGCTGCAGCTCCACAGTCTGTGGTCGCTGCTCCACGCTTCCCAAGCCATGTTGAAGCGGTGGCATCTGCTCAATAAAGGGGGGAACTCCTAGCTGCTGCTGCTGCTGCTGCTGCGGGACTGGAGGAGGAGAGCAGCCGCAACACATAGCGGGCAGCGCCTGTTGTGCAACAGTGGAAGCATACGCCGTGCAACAAGGCAACCCAGCACAGTCCTGGGGATGCACTCTATCGGGGTGCTGGTATCCGTTTTCCACGCAGCAAGGTTGCTGACAGGGTGTCGAGTAGCAGGGGCAGTACGTTGCAGCGGATTGCGCTTGTTGCTGCTGGTAGTGATGTTGCTGCAGCGTCCCACACAGATACCGTTGAGGTTGCTGCGGTGAAGCAAGACAGTACAAGGGTGCGTTCGCGGCTCCCACATGGCAGAAGGCACTGCCGCGGTTCACAACTGCTGCTTCCCCACACACTCTGTCGACTGGTTGAAAAGGCAGTTGCTGCCGCTGCACACAACCGTAAGGGATTGCTTCCACGCCGACACAGGGGGCGCCTCCCGCCTGCCCATGACAACATGTGGCAGAAGACCACGCGGACAAACAAGAGAAGCCTCGGTGGGGTGCTGCACCGCTACAAGGGAGGGGAAGATCTCGCACTGCGCAGATTCCTGTGAAGCAGTTCCCCACAAGGGCCCCTGCAGGCGACCCCACAGTCGGGGGGACGGCGATCCCAGTGTCATTCTGGGGGGCGCATCGAACGCCTAGGCTTTCCACCAGTGCTGCCTGGGAATAGCCGGCGAGGGAGGGGGAGTCAAATAGTGCCAAGGGGCTAGAAAGCACCACAACGTCACCACCGACATTGTGCTGTGGTTGCGTAGTTCGCCGCTGTACCGTTGGATAAAACTGCGGAGAGACCTTCCAATTATTCGAAACACCACAATCGGAATAATGACCGACTGGTGACTCACAATCCATACCTTGAGGGAAGAGATGCACAGAAGGGCCGAACGCTACGCAGCGGCGGCCAGGCGGACTGAGGTGCCAGAGTACACCTCAGGAACTGGACAAAAAGAAAAAGGCAATGAAATCACGAACGCCGGGTTCCGTCGTGAAGACGCTGACGGCAGCTCGCACGCGAAAAAAAGCAACGAACGCTACTCTACAGGCGCTCGTAAGGTGCAACGGCAAAAAACCAAAGTGCTTTCCTTTAACGCAGATCAGCCCTCTTAAAAAAAGAGGTTGCGCTTGTAAAGGCCTGTACAGGGGGAGAAGCACAGGTCTGCTGTGCCAGGGGGTTTCCACGCGCTTAGATCCTCCGCGTAGATACAGCCGGGTACACGGGGACAAATGCTCCCAGGGAAGTAGTATTTAAACAAGTTAAATTGATTTATTAGAAACAGAGAAAGTAGATGACGAAGGCAAATTAGGAAGGGCAGGGAGAGGGCGTGTCTGTGGAGCGGGATATGAGAACGAGGGACAAGAGATCACAGAAGCGCGCTGCCGCCGGGGCAGCAGCATGGATCCCTTGAAGAGAACAGTGTCATTTTTAAGAGTAATCAGGAAATAGAAGTAACATTAAATAAACAGAGTGGCCAAGAAAGGCGGGAAAAGTCAAAAATAAGCGCTCGTTCCGGAGGTGAATAGGCAGCACAGTTCACGATCCACAAGTGGGGAGATGCCCTGCTAACAACAGACCGCACGAAAGGTCGATGATGGAACGTCTTATCGCATTTAAAACAAGGGTTCTCGAGTTAAACGAAAATCAGCGGCCAAATCGGCAAGAACAAGCATCAGCGTAGAAGGAAGTGCGGGAGGGGGAAGGGAGATGCTCTACCAAGTCCGGCCCCTTACGCTTCCCCGCGGGCCCGTGCAGTTACCGTTAACAGAACAGGGATCGAGGTGCTTCTCTCATTCGTTTCCTCAACAGAAATGAATATTTACCTAAAAGATAGCAAAAATAACGTTTTGGCCCACATATCCGTTGTCGCTGCTGCCTTTTTGTGCCGCATCATAAATGCCTTCGTTTAGCAGCTGTGCTCCGCCTTGCACAAGGGCGCGTGAAAGGCGCTCTGACCTCACATACAGCCAATGCCTTATTTTACCCCACAGTACTAAGCTTTGGAAGCATACTTTAAAAGAGGAAAGAGGGTAGATCGTGGATTGCCCTAAAAGTACCTCTGTATCAGTTTACCGTACACCTCAACATTTACCGATAGAGCAGTTTTAAAGTAGCCATGGAGCACTAAGCAGTAATTGTAGGACTTGGCTGTTCATTTATTTTCCTAAGGATCTGAGAGTGCTCTCTACACACTAGACTTATAGTTTGACACTCCAGATCTAGGGGTTTAGTGCTTTGCTAATCCTACTCGTCAAGAATTGACTGATTTGGTCGCCTGCATATTCTCTGTTTTGTGGAGTAGAATTAGCTTCAAATCATTATAATAAAAGCTGAATACATGTGCGCGAAATTCTTATGTGCAGTTGTGCATCAGTAACTCGCCACCTGAGGTCCCCGTAAACAAACATATTACTGCCGACTCGATACAAATTAAATGGAAGGATACTGAGTGATTCCCCGAAGAACATTTGTCTTGTCTTGCACGCACCCCTCAGAGCTCCAAACGTGAGGGGAGATGGACAGCTAGGGTGCACGTGCCTACATCTAAGCACCGACCATCCAGCGCACTCGCACACACTCCTTCGTCTTGTATCGTGCTAAAAATACTGTGGAATATATGTATGATACACAAGCAGGCAAAACAATTAGCCAATCCTTCAGCAAATATTGATAATTAGATTGGTGTGGTAGGAAGGGCCAAAGTGTGTCTTAGCATCCTACATCTCCTTCCTCTATTTCGGGGCACATGCCCCGTTTTCTGTACCGGCACGTCGATACCAACTGCGTTCAGGACAGCAAAAGAATTCCTGCACTAGATTCACTCCGCAGGCAGATAGAACGTGGAAACAGCGCAAATGAGAAGCAAATGTTAGCATCAAACCCTTAACTGAAGTAGGCAGGAGGGACCACACGGTAGCTCGACACGACCACGAGGGAGCAATGGCTCGGTGTTGTTGTAGCGCTAAAATGTGTGCCACCTGCCATGTAAAAATCCAAAGGATGGCAAACTATGTGGCGTCAATCAAAAGACACACTAAATGAGCGGTGCTCGCACGCCTTAGAACAACCTCTGCATGCAAGTACAGCTGGCGCATGCAGCGTACTCGATTCTAAAGACCCAAACAAGGCAAAAGGGAGAGTGTAATATGGGCGAGGGAGCGAAACAGTGGAGCACAGTGTACAACACCAGCAAGTGGATTGATGATTAAGCTGCCACTTGGGGGTCCCTGCATTATACGGAGTGACTCCCGCCTGCACCAGGCTCAATGAGTCAGGAAAAGAACCGTGCGCATTGTGCGCCTCCCAGAATCAGGGCTACGTCTCCACAACCAAGCTTACCACCGGCTTTAAATGGGAGTTTGTAAAGACAGCATCCGTGGGAATACCTGTGCATAGTCTTTGAGTATAGAAAACACCTTGACACTGATGATCGCAACTTTTCAAGCAGCACCCGTTGATGACAACAGCTATTTCAGGCAAAGTATGCGCCGGGGAAGGACAATTGCCAAGGGACACGAGGAGTACTATCCATGGAGACGGGAGCCGTTAGCCAAGCAGAGCCAAAAGCTCTCCTGCAGGCAACGCCATCACCCACTGAGATTGGCGTTTCCCACCTCCTCTCACTAGAAACTCCCGTCTAGCTTTTTCTCCATGATTGACTGTTTTGGATCCAGCAATTCCACCGCTCCCTGTGGATCCCTACGCCTCTACACGGGTTAGTTGCCTGGGAACAAAGTCTGTAAATAATTAAGGCAGCTTTGACTTTTCTCAGGAAAAGGGGAGTTCCGTTAGTTTTATCAGGTAAAGCGAATGAGTACATGTCTCCGGGACACCAGCAATTGTTTGACAGTCTTTTGAAAGAGGGGCGTCAGTAGGCATGTTCAAACGGAATCTAGGCAATTTTTAAACAAAGAAGTGGGGCCCATGAGCACAAATTTTTGAGTTGCGAACGGGGTGGATATATGTTCCCCGATCATCAAGACCATGTGGCTCCTAAAACTTCTTTATAAGTCAATATAGAGTTATGTGGCACATCCAGCGTTTGAAGATATCGATACAATTAATGGCATCGATTAGTACAGGGATGGCTAATGACCCTAGCCAGCTTCCCGTAAGCATCTTCATCTGGTCACGTCATGGTGCATCTCATAGAGCCTGTCGATCCACCAGGACCAGTACTTCAGGCTTTACGCACGCACTCAACCGCCATACCATGTTTCAGTGCTTGCTCCTATTAAAATTTTTGCTCATGCATTCACGTGAATTAGCCAATTGTGTTCTTTGATTTTTTCTTCGATAAAAGTGGATTGCTTACTCCGGACCACTAGCTCAGGTCCAAATGGGAAAGGGGCCCATCAGTGTAGGCCAGGGATGCTGGAGATCAACCGATAAACAAGTGTACTGTTGTATTGTGTACTAGTGCAATGAAGAAAATCGAGCCAAACAATTGGATTTGTGTGAAACGAGCCTAGAGTTGCAGACAGTGCACAGGAGCGTGGATGGTGTGCTGTGTTGCTCCAATTGCCTCAGGGTCCCTCGCAGTGGCCATACCACGGTTTGTGTGTAGCCGCGTTACACTATCACCCCAGAATGCACTACAGACCTTCGTACACCTATCCTCAGTCATACTGCTGGGGAGTTTATGAGCTCTCAGACATTATTCGAGAATAACTGGGTGACATTTGGGGCTGTCACGGAGCTAGAGCAAGGAATGGATCAGTCATCTTTGATGAGTCTGTCCATAACGATGTATATGCTATCCTGGCAATTGAACTTAGGTGAAACAACAAGAAAGTTTATTGTCAGGTCAGTTTAAATCCCTTCAGAAAGCGGAAGCGTCTTGCAAAAGGCCGGGTTCAGGAGAAGTGCACGACTTCAGCTGCTGACGACCTGGCCATGACAGTGCATACTCCTCTACTGTGGAGAGCATTCCAGGCCACCAGAAGGATTGCGAGGGCGTTTCTATTGCAGTATAGGACCACTCATGGCTCGTAAAAACATGATCGTGCGCCTTGCGCAAACCAACATTGTGGATTGTAGTCCAGATATATGAACGACAAAGTGCTCGCTTTTTTCGAGCCACAGCACGTCACCCTCAACGTGATAGTACTTCACCTTGTCGGCATTCTGAATTTCGGCCATCGTAGCGAATGAGTAGACGTCAAAGGCAAATAACCCATGCACGTTCATCTAAACCATGCATATTACGGGCAAGAGCGGATGGGCTTCACCATAGTAAATTACTGGGGCGTGGCGGGAAGGCATAAGCGACACAGTTGTTGTTGTACTTTGTATATTTCACTGCGACTTCGTATTGCAGAAGCCGCTAGAAACTGAGAATACTTTTAGGCCTGCCAACGTAAGAAAAATTTCTCTTTTGGCGCATCGAAGGGTGATGGTCGGTCTGGACAGTACAGTGGTGCCAATATAGTGCAAATCTGTTTGCTTCCCCCCATAATGCATGGCCTTCAGTTTTGTTTCATTGGAGACCGCTGCTTGATTTCGGTGGAGCCATCAGAATAATTGGCAGTAATTTAGTGTTTTGAAGAACCCGTGAGCTGTTGGGAGAGAATATCAGCCTGCGGTACGCCACTGGCATCGGCTGTTTAGGAGAGGTGACGTTCGCGTTTAGCAACGGAAATACCGACAAAGGTTTGAGGCGGCCGATAAGCGTCCTTGCTACTGCATCAGCCTCATCTACCCACGTCATAGATTACCATGTCATGGGGTGGATCAATGAAAGAAGCAGTGAACAAGTAACTCTGGGTTCTCGTCTCATGGGATCAATCAGCTCAGGGATCCGTATTCTACTGCAGGAATCAAGCGAGATCCGGCTACAAGTTTATCAGCCAAAGTGTGGCCTTTACGGTTTGCCCAACCGCGAAGACGCTGCGAGGTTCTGTGGGCTTGCATCCTGTGACCAGAGACGAAAACACTTGCATAACGCCACATACCACTGCTTGTAACCTAACAGTTAAAACGGAAGCGGCAGCTTTTGCAGGTGTTCCTGAACGATCCGGCTGGAGACTAATAAATTGCTCATAAAAATAGCCACCGACACTTTCTTGATGGGCTCTGAAATTCCCGAATAACGTGCCGATAAAGCTCGACTGGAACATGGACAAGTCCAAACAGCCTACAGGTCCACTCTAGATTGCGAAAACGATTGTATAGCGCCATTTTATGCCTGTAGCTAGGGTAAATATGAATTTTTCCCAAAGCGCCTGGAAAGTCAAATGTCGAGGAAACTTTTGATCGTGCAGTTTGTTAAGTAACTCGCCAATATGAGACATTGAGAAGTTCTGACTCAGGAAGCTTGCTCAACGGGAAAAAACCTGGCGCTCGTGGGCCACCTTCCGTCCTTTTCCCCGCACCCACGCGGGGTAATGCCCCAAGGTACTAGTCGATGGCTGCGCTTTGCCTTTTCCAGAGAATTATCCACCTGTCGCCCAGTCTCTTCATCATTGTGTGGGGGCTTCCGATACCTCGGAACATAGATCAAAGCCTATTTAAGGATCAGCTCGATCAGGCACGATGGACAGCCAGCAGGAGGCTAGCCTTGTGGCCGCTTGTCAATGCGGTGCACTTTTGGGAACTCCTTGATATCCGCTCGCTCCTGCTATTCCTAAAACTATAATTCAACAGAATTCTCTAGTTAATGCTACTTTTAGAACCACTAGAACGGTATGCATGCTCTGAACCGTATTGTCTCGCTGTGCTTTTAAGCCGCCCTCATGAAGACTTCGCTTCATCTTGTGCAGGCACCCATTGTATCCCGCCCGCCAAGGAACTTCCCCACCGCTGATAAAAAGTCATGGTCTTTACTCAATAGAATCATAGTGAACTTTGCATTCATATTATGTCTTCCAGAAATGCGTGACGGCCCGAAGGATGGGCAAGTACTCTAAGCATTCACAAGCCAGTTGGCGATGTAGCTCGCCCTGTACCCCACAGATGAAGAATATCAATGGTTCCCTGCAGCGTTTGCATTGGATAAGTACTTCAAAGGTGGGTTATATGATGCAGAGCAGGGATTGCTCAGGGCAACCCTGTTTGCAAAGCCCTGAGTCATCGATTTAAGCCGAATTCAGCTTGCAGGCAAGCTTTGGGAGAACTTAGAACGTTAAAGCACACGAATCTATCAGAACAGCGGTATACTGGAGAAGTTGAAATCTAATCTTCCAAATGCCACAGCGTAGGGGAGCAGCTGCTGTATGGGGGGTTCATCTAAGGCGTACACGAAACTTCACGTCAGGTGGTCGCAGTATGGGCAACAACTAAGTGCTTAAATAATGCACCTAGGGTTTCACAAATAGTGTCTGACTGAGGTTTCAGGAGCAACTGTGTCCAGCTCCAGTGTGTTGTGTGTACAAGGAAGAGCCACACCGGCGTTTGAAGCCTATTGGTTTGGGGCCGTGTATGGCCTATAGGCTAAGGTGAACAAGAAAGGAGAGCAAGAGGGAACTTGCTCTCCTAAGTAAACCCGGATAAACCCCCGTACAAGGCATCTCTTTCTATGCTGGAAGCTTAGTCATATTGTATTCGGGACTGCAAGCGCACGCGAAAAGCCAAGACCTTTAAGATATACCGTGGGCCAAGCAGAAGTGTGCTGCTTGGTGAGTACTGAAGGCGCGTCAGGGAAGCGGGAAAAGCCCCACGCAGGCTGCAGTGAAGCAAATGAGGCCAGAAGATAGAGCCGCAGCTGCATACCAACACGGGTCAGCTTTGCACTAATACGGGTTTGTCTCAGTGGAAAAGAAATGCAAGCCTTACCTGACAATGGATGTAGAGTGGATCTCTACAAGGGTTTTTGTTTCATGGGAACGAGTAGCTTTGGGCTTTATGTTGGACTGCAGGAACTGAGCTGAGTTCAGCAAAATACGGAGTCCAGGTAGGCCCTTTACCTTATACGCAACAACGAAGACGCTGCGAAGTACTATGGGCGTGGATCTCAAGACCGGAATTTCGTCCCTATGTTTACTCGGATTTCTGCTTCTTTCATTAATTCTTTTAAAAAATGACAATATACGACATGGGTAAAAGAGGCTGATTTAGCATGAAGCTCACTGGCTCTTGTCCGTTATGAATCGCGGTTTCGATAAAATCGCTCGCATTCTATGCCTTTGACATCTACTTCTTTGCCACTAGTGTCAAAATGCAGAATGGTCATTGGGTGATCACTGCCGCGTTGAGAATGAAATACTGCAATTCGAAGGACAGCGGACCCTTGTTGTTTATCCATCCGGACTTCACTCCGCAGTGGTGTTTGCGCGAAGCGCCTAACGAGGCAGTAGACACACACTCACGCCTCTAGGAGAAATAGACAAATAGTCTATCCTACACGAACTGTGCATCTCTTTTCTATCGATGATTATGACAGCTGGATGCGCGAAACACTCTCTACTATGCGCCCTCAAAACATTTCATGAGCACAGCAACTCTTTGCACACTTTGATCAACAAAGTTATGAGTTCCCTTGAGGCCTACAATCCACATCCATACCTACCCGTGATGGCTTCCAGAGCAAATAAGTGGGGATCACACAGTACACGAACCTTTCTAATCAAAAGCGATGAGGAATGCCAATCTCAGTGATTGATGGAGGCGCACTTGCGGGTTGCACTGCCTGCGGGAGAATTTGCGGCTCTGCTTGGTTAACAACGCCAGTCGCCATGGGCCGCACTCCACGCCTTCCTTGGTAGTTG